>NW_012304271.1:0-2954 GCF_000151885.1 Dipodomys ordii
TCATGCGTCTCCTTCTGCTTTTGATTCTCTTTCAGCTTCTGCTTCTCCTTCAGCTTCTCATTCAGCTTCTCCAGATTCTGCTTCTTCTGCTTCTCCTGCTTCCGCTTTTGCTTCAGGTTTTGCTTCTGCTTCTTCGGATTCTTATGCTTCTGCTTGTCCTGCTTCTGCTTCTTCTGCTTCCCCTCCTCTTTCTGCTTCTCCTTCTGTTTCTGCTTCTCCTTCTGCTTCTGCTTCTTGTCCTTCTCCTGTTTCTTCTGCTTCTGCTTCTCCTGCTTCTTCTGCTTTTCCTGCTTCTCTTTCTGCTTCTCCTTCTGCTTTTCCTTCTCCTTCTGCTTCTGCTCCTTCTCCCTCTTATCTTTCTTCTTCCTCTGCTTCTCCTGCTTCTGCTTCTTCTGCTTCTCCTGCTTCTCGTTCTGCTTCTCTTCGTCGGCTTCTCTTTCTACTTCTGCTTCTTCTGATTCTGCTTCTTCTACTTCTTCTCTCCTTCTGCTTCTGCTTCTTCTGCTTCTCCTGCTTCTCCTTCTGCATCTCCTTCTGCTTGTGCTTTTCGTCTTCTTCTTCTTCTGCTTCTGCTTCTCCTTCTCCTTCTTCTGCTTCTCCGTCTGATTCTGCTTCTTCTGCCTTTCCTGATTCTCCTTCTGCTTTTCCTTCTTCTTCTACTTCTGTTTCTCCTTCTCCTTCTCGTTCTTCTGCTATTCCTTCTGCTTCTCTTTCTGCTTCGGCATCTTCAGCTTCTTCTGCTACTGCTTCTGCTTCTTCTGTTTCTTCTGCTTCTCCTTCTGCTTTTGCTTCTCTTTCTGCTTCTGCTTCTCCTTCTGGTTCTCCTTCTTCTTCTCCAGATTCTGCTTCTTCTGTTTCTCCTGCTTCTCCTTCTGCTTCAGGTTCTGCTTTTGCTTCTTCGGCTTCTTCTGCTTCTATTTTTGCTTCTCCTTCTGTTTCTGCTTCTCTTTCTGCTTCTGCTTCTTCTCCTTCTTCTATTTCTTCTGATTCTGCTTCTCCTGCTTCTGCTTCTCCTGCTTCTCCTTCTGTTTCTCTTTATGCTTCTCCTTCTGCTTCTCCTTCTTCTGCTTCTACTACTGCTTCTGCTTCTTCTTCTGCATCTTCTGTTTCAATTTCTCCTTCTTCTGCTTTTCATTCTGCTTCTGCTTCTCCTGCTTCTGCTTCTTCTGCTTCTTCTGCTTCTCCTTCTCATTCTCCTTCTCTTTCTGCTTCTGCTTATCCTTCTGTTTCTCCTACTCCTACTCCTTCTCTTTCTCCTTGTTCTTCTTCTGCTTCTCGTTCTTCTTCTGCTTCTTCTGCTTGTTCTGTTTTTCTGCTTCTACTTTTCCAGCTTCTGCTGCTTCTGCTTCTCCTTCTGCTTCAGGTTCTCCTTCTGCTTCTTGGGCTTCTTCTGGTTCTTCTGCTTCTGCTTCTCCTGCTACTGCTTCTTCTGCTTCTTCTGCTTCTTTTTTGCTTCTCCTTCTGCTTCTTCTTCTCCTTCTGCTCCTTCTCTTTCTTCTGTTTCTTCTTCTTCTTCTTCTTCTTCTTCTTCTTCTTCTTCTTCTTCTTCTTCTTCTTCTTCTTCTTCTTCTTCTTCTTCTTCTTCTTCTTCTTCTTCTTCTTCTTCTGCTTCTCCCGCTGCTCCACCCACATCCTGCTTCATAGCAACAACTGCATATACATCTCCTTCTGCTTCTCCTTCTCCTTCTTCTCCTTCTCTTTCTGCTTCTGCTTCTGCTTCTTATGATTCTCCAACTTCTCCTTCTTCTTCTCCTTCTGTTTCTGCTTCGCTTTCTGCTTCTGCATCTCCTTCTGCTTCACCTTCTGCTGCTCTTTCTCCTTCTTCTGTTTCTCCCTCTGCTTCTGCTTCTTATGCTTCTTCTTTATCTTCTGCTTCTGCTTCTCCTGCTTCTGCTTCTTATGCTTCTACTGCTTCTTCTTCTTCTTCTTCTTCTTCTTCTGCTTCTTCTGCTTCTACTTCTCTTTGTGCTTCTGTTTCTCCTGCTTGTTTTTCTGCTTCTTCTGCTGCTTCTCCTTCTGCTGCCTCTTCTACTTCTCCTTCTCCTTCTCTTTTTGCTTCGCCTTCTGCTTCTGCTTCTGCTTCTTCTGTTTCTCCTGCCTGAATTTCTGATTCTACTTCTTCTGCTGCTTCTCCTTCTGTTTCTGCTTCTACTTCTGACTCTGATTCTGCTTCTTCTCTTTCGGCTTCTCCTGCTTCTGCTTCTTGTGCTTCTCCTGCTTCTCTTTCTGCTTCTCATTCCGCTTCTGCTTCTCCTTCTGCTTCTGCTTCTCCTCCTTCTCCTTCTCCTACTTCTGCTTCTCCTTCATCTTCTGCTTCTTCTGCTTCTCCTTCTGCATCTCCTTCTGCTTGTGGTTGTCCTTATGCTTCTTCTTCTGCCTCTGCTTCTACTTCTCCTTCTTTTGCTTCTCCTTTTGCTTCTGCTTCTTCTGCTTTTCCTGCTTCTCCTTCTGCTTCTGCTTCTTCTGCTTTTCCTTCTGCATCTTCTTCTGCTTCTGCTTCTCCTTGTCCTTCTTCTGTTTCTCCTTCTGATTCTCCTTCTGCTTCTTCTTCTTCTGCTTTACCTGCTTCTCTTTCTGCTTCTCCTTCTGCTTCTCCTACTGTTTCTCCTTCTCCTTCTTGTTCTCCTGCTTTTCGTTCTGCTTCTCGTTCTGCTTCTGCTACAACTGCTACTGCTTCTACTTCTTCTGTTTCTTCTGCTTCTCCTTCTGATTTTTATTCTCTTTCTGCTTCTGCTTCTCCTTCTGCTTCTCCTTCTGCTTCTCCAGATTCTGATTCTTCTGCTTCTCCTGCTTCTCCTTCTGCCTGAGGTTCTCCTTTTGCTAATTCGGGTTCTTATGCTTCTGCTTCTCCTGCTTCTGCTTCTTCTGCTTCCCCTCCTTCTCTTTCTGCTTCTCCTTCTGTTTCTGCTTCTCCTTCTGCTTCTGCTTCTTGTCCTTCTCCTGTTTGTTCTGCT
>NW_012304272.1:0-2954 GCF_000151885.1 Dipodomys ordii
GATAGCTGAAGGTGAATCAGAAGCAGTATGAGAATCCTGATAGATATGCAGGAGGAGTTCATTTAGCTGTAGTCTGTAGAATCCGATAGAGAAGTAGCTGATACATAAGCAGAAGGAGATGCAGAAGCAGATGATGCAGCAGATGAAGTAGAACCCAGATATTCAGGCACGAGAATCTGAAGATGCTGAATCAGAAGGAGTAGCTAAAAAGAGAAGCAGAAGAGGAAGTAGAAAAAACAGCAGAAGATGCAGAATAACAAGCAGGAGAAGCAGAAGCAGAAAGAGAAGTAGAAGCAGAAGAAGCAGAAGAAGCAGAAGAAGAAGCAGTAGAAGCATAAGAAGCAGAAGCAGGAGAAGAAGAAAAAGAAGAAGCATAAGAAGCAGAAGCAGAGGGAGAAACAGAAGAAGGAGAAGGAGCAGCAGAAGGTGAAGCAGAAGGAGATGCAGAAGCAGAAAGAGAAGCAGAAACAGAAGGAGAAGAAGAAGGAGAAGTTGGAGAATCAGAAGAAGCAGAAGCAGAAAGAGAAGCAGAAGAAGGAGAAGGAGAAGCAGAAGGAGAAGGACAAGCAGGAGAAGCAGAAGAAGCAGAAGCGGGAGAAGCAGAAGAAGAACAAGAAACAGAAGAAGGAGAAGGAGCAGAAGGAGAAGCAGAAGCAGAAGGAGAAGCAGAAAGAGAAGCAGAAGAAGCTGAAGAAGCAGTAGCAGGAGAAGCAGAAGCAGAAGAAACAGAAGAAGCCCAAGAAGCAGAAGGAGAACCTGAAGCAGAAGGAGAAGCAGAAGCAGCAGAAGCTGGAAAAGCAGAAGCAGAAGAAACCGAACAAGCAGAAGAAGCAGGAGCAGAACGAGAAGCAGAAGAAGAGGGAGAAAGAGAAGGATTAGGAGTAGGAGGAGCAGAAGCAGAATAAGAAGCAGAAAGAGAAGCAGAAGGAGAAGCAGAAGGAGAAACAGAATCAGAAGCAGGAGAAGCAGAAGCAGAAAGAGAAGCACAAGAAGGAGGAATTGAAGGAGAAGGAGAATGAGACGGAGAAGCAGAAGGAGAAGAAGGAGATGCAGAAGAAGAAGAAGCAGGAGAAGCAGAAACAGAAGAAACAGAAAAAGCAGAAGAAGCAGAAGAAGAAGCAGCAGGAGAATCAGAAGAAGAAGAAGGAGAAGGAGAAAGAGAAGAATTAGGAGTAGGAGAAACAGAAGGATAAGCAGAAGCAGAAAGAGAAGCAGAAGGAGAAGCAGGAGAAGCAGAAGAAGCAGAAGCAGGAGAAGCAGAAGCAGAATGAAAAGCAGAAGAAGGAGAAATTGAAACAGAAGAAGATTCAGAGGGAGAAGCAGAAGCAGTAGTAGAAGCAGAAGAAGGAGAAGCATAAAGAGAAACAGAAGGAGAATCAGGAGAAGCAGAAGCAGGAGAAGCAGAATCAGAAGAAATAGAAGAAGGAGAAGAAGCAGAAGCAGAACCTGAAGCAGAAGGAGAAGCTGGAGAAGCAGAAGAAGAAGAATCTGGAGAAGAAGAAGGAGAACCAGAAGGAGAAGCAGAAGCAGAAAGAGAAGCAAAAGCAGAAGGAGAAGCAGAAGAAACAGAAGAAGCAGAATCAGTAGCAGAAGAAGCTGAAGATGCAGAAGCAGAAAGAGAAGCAGAAGGAATAGCAGAAGAACGAGAAGGAGAAATAGAAGGAGAAGCAGAAGGAGAAGCAGGAAAAGCACAAGAAACAGAAGCAGACGGAGAAGCAGAAGAAGGAGAAGGAGAAGCCAGAGCAGAAGAAGAAGCAGAAGGAAAAGCACAAGCAGAAGGAGATGCAGAAGGAGAAGTAGGAAATGCAGAAGACACAGAAGCAGAAGGAGAAGAAGAAGGAGAAGAATCAGAATCAGAAGAAGCAGAAATAGAAAGAGAAGCCGACGAAGAGAAGCAGAACGAGAAGCAGGAGAAGCAGAAGAAGCACAAGCGGGAGAAGCAGAAGAAGAAGAAACAGAAGAAGGTGAAGGAGCAGAAGCAGGAGAAGCAGAAGGAGAAGCAGAAAGAGAAGCAGGAAAAGCAGAAGAAGCAGAAGCAGGAGAAGCAGAAGGAGAAGAAACAGGAGAAGGACAAGAAGCAGAAATTGAAGCAGTAGAAGCAGAAGAGGCAGGAAAAGCAGAAGCAGAAGAAAGAGAAGAAGAAGAAGACGAAGAAGAAGAAGAAGAAAAAGAAGCAGCAGCATAAGGAGAAGCATAAGGAGAAGCATAAGGAGAAGTATAAGGTGAAGCAGTAGTAGCAGAATCTGGAGAAACAGAAGGAGAAGCAGAAGAAAAAGAATAAGCAAAAGAAGCAGAAGCAGAAGCAGTGAGAGAAGCAGAAGAAGGAGAAGGAGAAGGAGCAGCAGAAGGAGAAGCAGAAGCAGAAAGAGAAGCAGAAACAGAAGGAGAACAAGAAGAAGCAGGAGAATCAGAAGAAGCAGAAAGAGAAGGAGAAGAAGGAGAAGCAGAAGTAGAATCCGAAGAAACAGAAGAAGAAGAAGAAGAAGAAGAAGAAGAGGAAGAAGAAGAAGAAGAAGAAGAAGAAGAAGAAGAAGAAGAAGAAGAAGAAGAAGAAGAAGAAGAAGAAGAAGAAGAAGAAACAGAAGCAAAAGAAACAGAAGAAGGAGAAGAGCAGAAGCAGAAGGAGAAGCAGAAGCAGAAGGAGAAGCAGAAAGAGAAGCAGGAGAACCAGAAGAAGCAGGAGAAGCAGAAGCAGAAGAAACAGAAGAAGCCAAAGAAACAGAAGCAGAATCTGAAGCAGAAGGAGAAACGGAAGAAGCACAATCTGAAGCAGAAGCAGAAGAAAAAGAAATAGTAGAATAAGCAGAAGCAGAAGCACCAGGACAAGCAGAAGAACAAGAAGGAGAAGGCGAAAGAGAAGGATTATGATTAGGAGAAGCAAAAGGATAAGCAGAAGTAGAAAGGGACGCAGAAGGAGAAGCAGCACGAGAAGTAGGAGAAGCAGGAGAAGCAGA
>NW_012304273.1:0-2953 GCF_000151885.1 Dipodomys ordii
CTCTTCTCCTTCTTCTATTTCTTCTACTCTACTTCTCCTACTTCTCCTTCTGCTTCTCCATCTCATTCTCCTTCTCCTTCAATTTCTCCTTCTTATACTTCTCATTCTACTTCTGCTTCTCCTACTTCTGCTTCTTCTACTTATTTACTTTCTTCTACTTCTGCTTTTCCAGCTTCTGCTGCTTCTGCTTCTCCTTCTGCTTCAGGTTCTCCTTCTGATTCTTCGGCTTCTTCTGTTTCTTCTGCTTCTGCTTCTCCTGCTACTGCTTCTTCTGCTTCTCCTTCTGCTTCTGCTTCTCCTTCTGCTCCTTCTCTTTCTTCTGTTTCTTCTTCTTCTGCTTCTCCCGCTTCTGCTTCTTCTGCTTCTCCTGCTTGTCCTTCTCCTTCTTCTCCTTCTCTTTCTGCTTCTGCTTCTGCTTCTTCTGATTCTCCAACTTCTCCTTCTTCTTCTCCTTCTGTTTCTGCTTCTCTTTCTGCTTCTTCATCTCCTTCTGCTTCACCTTCTGCTGCTCTTTCTTCTTCTTCTGTTTCTCCCTCTGCTTTTGCTTCTTATGCTTCTTCTTTATCTTCTGCTTCTGCTTCTCCTGCTTCTGCTTCTTATGCTTCTACTGCTTCTTCTTCTTCTTCTGCTTCTACTTCTATTTGTGCTTCTGCTTCTCCTGCTTGTTTTTCTGCTTCTTCTGCTGCTTCTCCTTCTGCTGCTTCTTCTACTTCTCCTTCTCCTTCTCTTTTTGCTTCGCCTTCTGCTTCTGCTTCTGCTTCTTCTGTTTCTCCTGCCTGAATTTCTGATTCTACTTCTTCTGCTGCTTCTCCTTCTGCTTCTGCTTCTACTTCTGATTCTGATTCTGCTTCTTCTGCTTCTTCTCTTTCGGCTTCTCCTGCTTCTGCTTCTTGTGCTTCTCCTGCTTCTCTTTCTGCTTCTCATTCCGCTTCTGCTTCTCCTTCTGCTTCTGCTTCTCCTCCTTCTCCTTCTCCTACTTCTGCTTCTCCTTCATCTCCTGCTTCTTCTGCTTCTCCTTCTGCATCTCCTTCTGCTTGTGCTTGGCCTTATGCTTCTTCTTCTGCCTCTGCTTCTCCTTCTCCTTCTTTTGCTTCTCCTTTTGCTTCTGCTTCTTCTGTTTTCCTGCTTCTCCTTCTGCTTCTGCTTCTTCTGCTTTTCCTTCTGCATATTTTTCTGCTTCTGCTTCTCCTTCTCCTTCTTCTGCTTCTCCTTCTTCTTCTTCTTCTGCTTCTTCTTCTTCAGCTTTTCCTGCTTCTCTTTCTGCTTCTCCTTCTGCTTCTCCTTCTGTTTCTCCTTCTCCTTCTTGTTCTTCTGCTTTTCCTTCTGCTTCTTCTTCTGCTTCTGCTACAACTGCTACTGCTTCTACTTCTTCTGTTTCTTCTGCTTCTCCTTCTGCTTTTGATTCTCTTTCTGCTTCTGCTTCTCCTTCTGCTTCTCCAGATTCTGCTTCTTCTGCTTCTCCTGCTTCTCCTTCTGCTTCAGGTTCTGCTTCTGCTTCTTCGGATTCTTATGCGTCTGCTTCTCCTGCTTCTGCTTCTTCTGCTTCCCCTCCTTCTCTTTCTACTTCTCCTTCTGTTTCTGCTTCTCCTTCTGCTTCTGCTTCTTGTCTTTCTCCTGTTCCTTCTGCTTCTGCTTCTCCTGTTTCTGCATCTCCTGCTTCTCCTTCTGCTGCTCTTTCTGATTCTCCTGCTGCTTTTCTTTCTCCTGCTCCTTCTTCTGCTTCTCTTTCTTCTTCTCCTTCTGTTTCTCCTTCTCCTTCTCCTTCTCGTTCTTCTGCTTTTCCTTCTGCTTCTCCTTCGGCTTCTGCATCTTCTGCTTCTTCTGCTACTGCCTCTGCTTCTTCTGTTTCTTCTGCTTCTCCTTATGCTTTTCCTTCTCTTTCTGCTTCTGCTTCTCCTTCTGCTTCTCCAGATTCTGCTTCTTCTGCTTCTCCTTCTACTTCAGGTTCTGCTTATGCTTCTTCGGCTTCTTCTGCTTCTGCTTCTCCTGCTGCTGCTTCTTCTGCTTCTCCTGCTTCTCTTTCTGCTTTTCCTTCGGTTTCTGCTTCTTCTTCTGCTTCTGCTTCTTCTCCTTCTGTTTCTTCTGTTTCTGCTTCTCCTTCTGCTTCTCCTATTGATTCTGCTGCCCTTCCTTCTCCTCCTTCTCCTACTTCTGCTTCTCCTTCTGCGTCTGCTTCTTCTGCTTCTCCTGCTTCTCCTTCTGCATCTTCTTCTGCTTCTGCTTCTTCTTCTGCTTCTTCTTCTGCTTCTGCTTCTTCTTCTGCTTCTCCTCCTGATTCTCCTTCTGCTTCTCCTTCTGCTGCTCCTTGTCCTTCTTCTGCTTCTCCCTCTGCTTCTGCTTCTTATGCTTCTTCTGGTTCTGCTTCTCCTGCTTCTGCTTCTTATGCTTCTACTGCTTCTTCTTCTTCTTCTGCTTCTTCTGCTTCTACTTCTCTTTCTGCTTCTCCTTCTCCTGCTTGTTTTTCTGCTTCTTCTTCTGCTTCTCCTTTTGCTGGTTCTTCTACTTCTTCTTCTGCTTCTCTTTTTGCTTCTCCTTCTGCTTCTGCTTCTTAAGTTTCTCCTGCCTGAATTTCTGGTTCTACTTGTTCTGCTGCTTCTCCTTCTGTTTCTGCTTCTACTTCTGCTTCTCTTTCTGCTTCTTCTGCTTCTTCTCTTTCGGCTTCTCCTGCTTCTTTTTCTTGTGCTTCTCCTGCTTCTGTTTCTGCTTCTCATTCCGCTTCTGCTTCTCCTTCATCTTCTGCTTCTCCTCCTTCTCCTTCTCCTACTTCTGCTTCTCCTTCAGCTTCTGCTTCTTATCTTTCTCCTGCTTTTCCTTCTGCATCTCCTTCTGCTTGTGCTTGTTCTTATGCTTCTTCTTCTGCTTCTGCTTCTCCTTCTCCTATCTTTTGCTTCTCCTTTTGCTTCTGCTTCTTCTGCCTTTCCTTCTTCTCCTTCTGCTTCTGCTTCTTCTGCTT
>NW_012304274.1:0-2953 GCF_000151885.1 Dipodomys ordii
CGCCCCCCCCCCGCCTTCGGGCTTCCCTGGAGTCCTGCTCCTAATTATCTCTTTAATATCTCTTTATCTTCCAGCCCCTGCTTCCTGACCGGATGGTGATATCTGAAGCACTCAGCGGCAACCAGACAGCCAGAGGGGAACGCAAGCCATCCATGCAGGTGGCGTAACCGTCCATCCTCACCCCCCCCCGCAGGCGATTACTCGACCTCGACCACGACCTCCGACCCCCCCCCGCACCAAAATCCACAACCCTACCCTCGGAACAAAATAAAACAAATTTGCTTGAATCTCACGCTGCATTTTGTTTGTAATTGACGCAATAGGCGAAGGGGAGGGATCTCATTTCTGGTGCCTGACGGGGTGGGGTAGGGGGGAGGGGGAATTGGAGAGGAGAGAAGAGGGGGCAGAGGGCATCTCCGTGTATCTGTGTGTGCGTGCGTGCATCTTTGAGGAAACTCAAAGATCGGACGCGACAGAGCATGTATGTAGTCCAGCCAGACCAATTCACCACGTCTCTGTCTCTTGTCTCTCTGTTTCTGTTTCTCTATTTCTCTCTGTGTGTCTCTCTTTGTCTCTGTCTGTCTGTCTGTCTGTCTCTCTCTCTCTCTCTTTCTCGTTTAAATTCTCTCTCCCGCCCGCCCGCCCGCCCGCACTCCCTCCCTCCTTTTCCTCTCGACTTGACAGTCAATCCTGGGGCTTGAGCTACTGTACTGGCGCTCCAACACACAACGGTCCCACTCCGAGCCTGCCTGCCTGCCTGCCTGCCTATGCATGGGCCCCATACTCCAACGAGGCACATCATCATCCCCACCCCACCCCTTCTCTGAAAAGAAGGCAGTCTCTCTCGGGGCCAGCCAGCCTGGGCCGGTTTTCTCAGTCAGTCAGTGCGTGGTTTGTTTGTTCTTTTTTTTCCCCCA
Source organism: Dipodomys ordii (assembly GCF_000151885.1). Taxonomy (NCBI): domain Eukaryota; kingdom Metazoa; phylum Chordata; class Mammalia; order Rodentia; family Heteromyidae; genus Dipodomys; species Dipodomys ordii. Next base: position 918 of record NW_012304274.1, read on the forward strand.
TGCATTTCATGAGAGAAAACTGCAATTCACAAAACCACCACTAGATGGCGCGCGTTCGCCGTCGACAAGGTGGATGGGGCGGCGGAAGGGGCAAAACACGGGTCGGGTCAGTCACTCACTCAGTCAGTCAGTCCTCACCTACCCGGCAGTGGGGAGTGAGAGTTCTGACATACACATACATATAGGTTGTTATGATTCATTATTATCATCATTTGCTTTTCCTCTGTCGTAGCCATGACGACGGGGAGGGGGGAGGGCGGGGTTTCGACCGCCAGCCGACGTGTTGCGGAGGGGGAGGAGGAGGGGGAGGAGTCGCTCGTTCCCTGGATAGATCCGTCTCCCCTCCTCTCCACCATTCTCTCCCTCTCCCCCACCGCCCCGCCTTCGGGCTTCCCTGGAGTCCTGCTCCTAATTATCTCTGTAATATCTCTTTATCTTCTAGCCCCTGCTTCCTGACCGGATGGTGATATCTGAAGCACTCAGCGGCAACCAGACAGCCAGAGGGGAACGCCAGCCATCCATGCAGGTGGCGTAACCGTCCATCCTCACCCCCCCCCCGCAGGCGATTACTCGACCACGACCACGACCTCCGACCCCCCCCCCCGCACCAAAATACACAGCCCTACCCTCGGAACAAAATAAAACAAATTTGCTTGAATCTCACGCTGCTTTTTGTTTGTAATTGACGCAATAGGCGAAGGGGAGGGATCTCATTTCTGGTGCCTGACGGGGGGGAAGGGGGCGGGGGAATTGGAGAGGAGAGAAGAGGGGGCAGAGGGCATCTCAGTGTATCTGTGTGTGCGTGCGTGCATCTTTGAGGAAACTCAAAGATCGGACGCGACAGAGCATGTATGTCGTCCAGCCGGACCAATTCACCACGTCTCTGTCTCTTGTCTCTCTGTTTCTGTTTCTCTATTTCTCTCTCTGTGTCTCTCTTTGTCTCTGTCTGTCTGTCTGTCTGTCTGTCTGTCTGTCTGTCTCTCTCTCTCTCTCTGTCGTTTGAATTCTCTCTCCCGCCCGCCCGCCCGCCCGCACTCCCTCCCTCCTTTTCCTCTCGACTTGCCAGTCAATCCTGGGGCTTGACCTACTGTACTGGCGCTCCAACACACAACGGTCCCACTCCGAGCCTGCCTGCCTGCCTGCCTGCCTATGCATGGGCCCCATACTCCAACGAGGCACATCATCATCCCCACCCCACCCTTTCTCTGAAAAGAAGGCAGTCTCTCTCGGGGCCAGCCAGCCTGGGCCGGTTTTCTCAGTCAGTCAGTGCGTGGTTTGTTTGTTCTTTTTTTTCCACCATGCATTTCATGAGAGAAAACTGCAATTCACAAAACCACCGCTAGATGGCGCGCGTTCGCCGTCGACAAGGTGGATGGGGCGGCGGGAGGGGCAAAACACGGGTCGGGTCAGTGACTCACTCAGTCAGTCAGTCCTCACCTACCCGGCAGTGGGGAGTGAGAGTTCTGACATACACATACATATAGGTTGTTATGATTCATTATTATCATCATTTGCTTTCCCTCTGTCGTAGCCATGACGACGGGGAGGGGGAGGGCGGGGTTTCGACCGCCAGCCGACGTGTTGCGGAGGGGGAGGGGGAGGGGGAGGAGTCGCTCGTTCCCTGGATAGATCCGTCTCCCCTCCTCTCCAGCATTCTCTACCTCCACCCTCCCCCGGCCCCACCCCGCCTTCGGGCTTCCCTGGAGTCCTGCTCCTAATTATCTCTTTAATAACTCTTTAACTTCCAGCCCCTGCTTCCTGACCGGATGGTGATATCTGAAGCACTCAGCGGCAACCAGACAGCCAGAGGGGAACGCGAGCCATCCATGCAGGTGGCGTAACCGTCCATCCTCACCCCCTCCCGCAGGCGATTACTCGACCACGAACACGACCTCCGACCCCCCCCCGCACCAAAATCAACAACCCTACCCTCGGAACAAAATAAAACAAATTTGCTTGAATCTCACGCTGCATTTTGTTTGTAATTGACGCAATAGGCGAAGGGGAGGGATCTCATTTCTGGTGCCTGACGGGTG
>NW_012304275.1:0-2953 GCF_000151885.1 Dipodomys ordii
CCCGCTTTTGCCCTCTATGTCCCTGCTGAGTCCCCTCTGTGTCCCCGCTGTGTCCAGCTGTGTCCTCGCTGTGTCTCCGCTGTCTCCCGCTTTGTCCACGCTGTGTCTACTGTGTCCACTGTGTCCTGCTGTGTCCCCCGCTGTGTCCCACTGTGTCCCGCTGTGTCCCCCGCTGGGTCCCGCTGTGTCCCCGCAGGTTCACCGCTGTTTCACGCTGTGTCCTGCTGTGTTCCGTGGTGTCCCGCTTTGTCCCCCGCTGTGTCCCGCTGTGTCCACTGCTGGGTCCCTGCTGGGTCCCGCTGTGTCTCGCTGTTTCACGCTGTGTCCTCGCTTTGTCCCATGCTGTGTTCTGTTGTGTCCTCCCTGTATCCCCCGCTGTGTCCTGCTGTGTCCCCCGCTGTGCCCCGCAGTGTCCCGCTGTGTCCCGCTGTGTCCTCGCTGTGTCCGACTGTGTCAACGCTGTTTCCCCGCTGGGTCCTTCTGTGTCCCGCTGAGTCCCGCTGGGTCCCCCGCTTTGTCCCACTGTGTCCCCGCAGTGTCCCCGCTGTGTCCCGCTGTGTCCCACTGTGTCCTGTGGTGTCCCGATTTGTCCCCCGATATGTCCCCTGCTGAGTCCCCTCTGTGTCCCCGCTGTGTCCCGCTGTGTCCCCCGCTGTGTCCCGCTGTGTCCCCCGCTGTGTCCTGCTGTGTCCCGCTGTGTCCTGCTGGGTCCCGCTGTATCCCCGCTGTGTCCCCGCTGTGTCCCGCTGTGTCCCCCGCTGTGTCCCGCTGTGTCCCCGCAGGTTCACCGCTGTTTCACGCTGTGTCCCGCTGTGTTCCGTGGTGTCCCACTTTGTCCCCCGCTGTGGCCTCCCTGAGCCACCTCTGTGTCCCCGCTGTGTCCCGCTGTGTCCTCGCTGTGTCCGCCTCTGTCTCCCGCTCTGTCCACCGCTGTGTCTCATGATTTGTCCCGGCTGGGTCCCACTGTGTCCCGCTCTGTCACCCACTGTGTCCCCCGCTGAGTCCTCTATGTGTTGCCACTGTGTCCCGCTGTGTCCTCGCTGTGTCCCCTGCTGTCTCCCGCTTTGTCCCACGCTGTGTCGCGCTGTGTCCCACTGTGTCCTCGTTGTGTCCCCGGCTGTGTCCTGCTGTGTTCCCGCTGTGTCCCAAGCTGTGTCCCGCTGTGTCCCGCTGTGTGCCCCGCTGTGTCCTGCTGGGTGCCGCTGTGTCCCCGCTGTGTCCCCGCTGTGTCCTCGCTGAGTCCCGCTGTGTCTACTGCTGTGTCCCCACTGTGTCCCGCTGTGTCTCGCTGTGTCCCGCTGTGTCCTCGCTGTTTCCCACTCTGTGTTCTGCTGTGTCCTCGCTGTGTCCCCCGCTGTGTCCCGTTGTGTACCCAGCTGTGTACCCCGCTGTGTCCCACTGTGTCCCCGCTGTCTCGACGCTGTGTCCCGCTTGGTCCGCTGTGTCCTCACTGTGTTCTCCGCTGTGTCCCGCTGTTTACCCCTCTGTGTCCCCGGCTGTGTCCCGCTGTGTCCCGCTGGGTACTGCTGTGTCCCCCTCTGTGTCCCCCGCTGTGTCCCGCTGTGTCCCGCTGGGTACTGCTGTGTCCCCCGCTGAGTCCCGCTGTGTCCCCGCTGTGTCCCAATGTGTCCTCGCTGTGTCCCGCGCTGGGTCCCGCTGTGTCCCCCCTGTATCCCCCGCTGTGTCCGGGTGTGTCCGGCTGTCCCCCGCTGTGTCCCCCACAGTGTCAGCGCTGTGTCCCGCTGTGTCCTCTCTGTGTCCCCCGCTGTCTCCCGCTCTGTACCCCGCTGTGTCTCAAGCTTTGTCCCCGCTGTGTCCCACTGTGTCCCTAGCTGTGTCCCGCTGTGTCCCCCGCTTTGTCCCGCTGAGTCCCATCTGTGTCGCCGCTGTGTCCCACTATGTTCCCGCAGTGTCCCCGCTGTGCCCCGCTGTGTCCCGTTGTGTCCTCGCTGTGTCCCCCGAGTGTCCCGTTGTGTCCCCAGCTGTGCACCCCGCTGTGTCCCGCTGTGTTCCCGCTGTAACGGCGCTGGGTCCCGCTGGGTCCCGCTATGTCCTCCCTGTGTTCCCCGCTGTGTCCCGCTGTGTCCCGCTGTGTCATGCTCTGTCCCCTCTGTGTCCCTCTGTGTCCAGCTCTGTCCCTGTTGTGTGTCCGCTGTGCCCCGCTGTGTACCCTTCTGTGTCCAGCTGTGTCCCCTCTGTGTCCCGCTGTGTCCCTTCTCTTTCCCCCGCTGTCCACCGCTGTGTCCCCCGGCTGTGTCCCGCAGTGTCCCCGCTGTGTCCCGCTGTGTCCTACTGTGTCCCGTGGTGTCCCGCTTTTTCCCCTCTATGTCCCCTGCTGAGTCCCCTCTGTGTCCCCGCTGTGTCCAGGTGTGTCCTCGCTGTGTCCTCCGCTGTCTCCCGCTTTGTCCCACGCTGTGTCCTACTGTGTCCCACTGTGTCCCTGCTGTGTCCCCCGCTGTGTCCCGCTGGGTCCCGCTGTGTCCCCCGCTGTGTCCCGCTGTGTCCCCGCAGGTTCACCGCTGTTTCACGCTGTGTCCTGCTGTGTTCCGTGGTGTCCCGCTTTGTCCCCCGCTGTGTCCCGCTGTGTCCACTGCTGGGTCGCCGCTGGGTCCTGCTGTGTCTCGCTGTTTCACGCTGTGTCCTCGCTTTGTCCCATGCTGTGTTCCGCAGTGTCCTCCCTGTGTCCCCCGCTGTGTCCTGCTGTGTCCCCCGCTGTGCCCCGCAGTGTCCCGCTGTGTCCTCGCTGTGTCCCGCTGTGTCTACTGCTGTGTCCCCACTGTGTCCCACTGTGTCTCGCTGTGTCCCGCTGTGTCCTCGCTGTTTCCCACGCTGTGTTCTGCTGTGTCCTCGCTGTGTCCCCCGCTGTGTCCCGTTGTGTACCCAGCTGTGTACCCCGCTGTGTCCCGCTGAAGTCCCCGCTGTATCGACGCTGTGTCCCGCTTGGTCCCGCTGT
>NW_012304276.1:0-2953 GCF_000151885.1 Dipodomys ordii
TCCCCGCTGTGTCCTTGCTGTGTCCTCGCTGTATCCCCCCAGTGTGTCCACTATGTCCCTCGCTGTGTCCCCCCGCTCTGTCCCGCTGTGTCCCCCCACTGTGTCCCCCCACTGTGTCCCGCTGTGTCCCCCCGCTGTGTCCCGCTGTGTCCCGCTGTGTTCCCGCTGTCCGCCGGTGTGTCACCGCTGTCCCCCGCTGTAGCCCCACGCTGTGTCCCACTGTGTCCTCGCTGGGTGTCACTTTGTCCCTGCTGTGTCTCCGCTGTGTCCCGCTGTGTCCCTGGTGTGTCCTCATTGTGTAACCGCTGAGTCCATCTGTGTCCCCGCTGTGTCCCACTGTGTCCCCCGATGTGTCCCCGCTGTGTCCCCGCAGTATCCTCCTGTGTCCGGCTGTGTCCTCGCTGTGTCCTTCTGTATCCCGCTGTGTCCCCCGCTGTGTCCCCCACTATTTCCCCGCTGTGACCCGCTGTGTCCATGCTGTGTCCCCCGCTGTGTCCCGAAGTGTCCCGCTGTGTGTCCCGCTGTGTTCCCTGCTGTGTCCCGCTGTGTCCGCTGTGTCCTGCTGTGTCCCGCTGTGTGCCTGCTCTCCCCCTGTGTGTCCCCCGCTGTGTCCCGCTGTGTCCTGCTGTGTCTGCCTCTATGTCCCACGCTGTGTCCCGCTGAGTCCCGCTGTATCCCCGCTGTGTCCAAGTTGTGTCCCGCTGTGTCGCGGGTGTGTCCTCACTGTGTAATCTCTATGTCCCTCTGTGTCCCCGCTGTGTCCCGCAGTGTCCCCCTATGTCCCTGCTGTGTCCTCGCTGTGTCCTTCTGTATCCCGCTGTGTCCCCCGCTGTGTCCCCCACTATTTCCCCTCTGTGAAACGCTGTGTCCCGCTGTGTCCCTGCTGTGTCCTCGCTGTATCCCCAGCTGTGTCCCACTGTGTCCCCCGCTGTGTCCCCACTGTGTCCTCGCTGTGTCCTTCTGTATCCCGTTGTGTCCCCCGCTGTGTCCCCCCCTATTTCCCCGCTGTGACCCGCTGTGTCCATGCTATGTCCCCCGCTGTGTCCCGCTGTGTCCCGCTGTGTTCCCCGCTGTGTTCCCCGCTGTGTCCCGCTGTGTCCTCGCTGTGTCCCCACTGTGTCCCGATCTGTCCCGCTGTGTCCGCCTCTGTGTCCGCCTCTGTGTCACCCGCTGTGTCATGCTGTGTCCACGCTGGGTCCCCGCTGAATCCCGCTGTGTCCTGCTGTGGCCCCGTTGTGTCCCCGCTGTGTCGCTCTGTGTCCCTGGTGTGTCCTCACTGTGTAACTGCTATGTCTCTCTGTCCCCGCTGTGTCCCACTGTGTCCCGCAGTGTCCCCCTATGTCCCCTCTGTGTCCTCACTGTATCCCCGGCTGTGTCCCACTGTGCCCCCTGCTGTGTCCCCGCTGTGTCCCCGCTGTGTCCTAGCTGTTTCCCGCTGTGTCCCCGTTGTTCCCCGGTTTGTCCCCACTGTCCCCCGCTTTGTCCCTCGCTGTGTACCTCTGTGTCCCGCTCTGTCCTCGCTTTGTCCCTGCTATGTCCCACTGTGTCCATGCTGTGTCCGTGCTCTGTTCCACTCTCGCCCGCTGTGTGCAGCTCTGTGTCCTCCGCTGTGTCCCACTGTGTCCCGCTGTGTCCCGCTGTGTCCCCGCTGTGTCCCCAGCTGTGTCCCGCTCTGTCCCGCTCTGTCCCCGCTGTGTGCCGTTGTGTATCCCGCTCTGTCCGCGCAGTGACCCCCGTTGTGTCCACGCTGTGTCCCGCTGTGTCCCGTGGTATCTCGCTTTGTCCCCCGCTGTGTCCTCTGCTGTGTCCCCGCTTTGACCCGCTCTGTCCCCACTGTGTCCCGCAGTGTCCCGCTGTGTCCCCCGCTGTGTCCCGTTGTGTCTCCCGATTTGTCCCCCTCTGTGTCCCGCTCTGTCCCCGCTGTGTCCCGTTGTGTATCCCGCTCTGTCCCGCTGTGTACCCCTGTGTCCCGGCTGTGTCGCTGCTGTGTCCCTGCTGTGTTCCCTGTGTCCCCGCTGTGTCCCACTGTATCCCGCTGTGTCCCCGCACTGTCCCGCTGTGTACCCCTGTGTCCCGGCTGTGTCCCTGCTGTGTCCCCCGCTGTGTCCCAGCTCTGTTACCGCTGTGTCTGGCTGTGTCCCACTGTGTCCCCCGCTGTGTCCCCGCTGTGTCACCGGCTGTGTCCTGCTGTGTCCCCCTGTGTTCCACTGTGTCCCGCTGTGTCCCGCTGTGTCCCGCTGTGTCCCCGCTGTGTCCCCAGCTGTGTCCCCCTGTGTCCCCGCTGTGTCCCCCGCTGTGTCCCCGCTGTGTCACGCTGTGTCCCGCTGTGTCCTGCTGTGTCCCGCTGTGTTCCCTGCTGTGTCCCACTGTGTCCCCAGCTGTGTCCCCCCTGTGTCTCCACTTTGTCCTCCTGTGACCCGCTGTGTCCTCCTTATGACCACCGATGTGTCCCGCTGTGTCCCCGCTGTGTCCCCCGCTGTGTCTGTCCCCCGCTTTGTCCAGTTGTGTCTCCCGCTGTGTCCAGCTGTGTCCCACTGTGTCCCGCTGTGTCCCCGCTCTGTCCCGCTGTGTACCCCTGTGTCCCAGCTGTATCCCCGCTGTGTCCCCCGTTGTGTTCCGCTGTGTCCCCGCTGTGTCCCACTGTGTCCCGCTGTGTCTCCCTGCTGTCCCCGTCTTTGACCCCACTGTGTCCCCGCCGTGTCCCGCTGTGTCCCCGCTGTCTGCCGCTGTGTCCACACTGTTTCCCGCTGTGTCCTCGCTGTGTCCCCCGCTGTGTCGCCGCTGTGTCACGAGGTGTCCCGCTGTGCCCCCTGCTCTGTCCCTCTGTGTCCCCAGCAGTGTCCCCCCTGTGTCTCCGCTTTGTCCTCCTGTGACCCGCTGTGTCCTCTCTATGACCCCCGCTGTGTCCGATGTGTCCCCGAAAGTGTCCCACTGTGTCCCCGCTGTGTCCCCA
>NW_012304277.1:0-2953 GCF_000151885.1 Dipodomys ordii
TCTCCAACTTCTCCTTCTTCTTCTCCTTCTATTTCTGCTTCTCTTTCTGCTTCTGCATCTCCTTCTGCTTCACCTTCTGCTACTCCTTCTCCTTCTTCTGTTTCTCCCTCTGCTTCTACTTCTTATGCTTCTTCTTTTTCTTCTGGTTCTGCTTCTCCTGCTTCTGCTTCTTATGCTTCTACTGCTTCATCTTCTGCTTCTTCTGCTTCTACTTCTCTTTCAGCTTCTGCTTCTCCTGCTTGTTTTTCTACTTCTTCTGCTGCTTTTTCTACTTCTCCTTCTGCTTCTCTTTTTACTTCTCCTTCTGCTTCTGCTTCTTCTGTTTCTGCTGCCTGAATTTCTGGTTCTACTTCTTCTGCAGCTTCTCCTTCTGCTTCTGCTTCTTCTCCTTCTCCTTCTTCTGCTTCTCCTTCTGATTCTTCTTCTTCTGCTTTACCTGCTTCTCTTTCTGCTTCTCCTTCTGCTTCTCCTTCTGTTTCTCCTTCTCCTTCTTGTTCTTCTGCTTTTCCTTCTGATTATCCTACAACTGCTACTGCTTCTACTTCTTCTGTTTCTTCTGCTTCTCCTTCTGCTTTTGATTCTCTTTCTGCTTCTGCTTCTCCTTCTGCTTCTCATTCTGCTTCTCCAGTTTCTGATTCTTCTGCTTCTCCTTCTGCTTCAGGTTCTGCTTCTGCTTCTTCGGATTCTTATGCTTCTGCTTCTCCTGCTTCTGCTTCTTCTGCTTCCCCTCCTTCTCTTTCTGCTTCTCCTTCTGCTTCTGCTTCTTGTCCTTTTCCTGTTTCTTCTGCTTGTTCTTCTCCTGTTTCTGCATTTCCTGCTGCTCCTTCTGCTGCTCTTTCTGTTTCTCCTGCTGCTTTTCCTTCTACTGCTCCTTCTTCTGCTTCTCTTTCTGCTTCTACTCCTGTTTCTCCTTCTCCTTCTCCTTCTAGTTCTTCTGCTTTTCCTTCTGCTTCTCCTTCTGCTTCTGAATCTTCTGCTACTGCCTCTGCTTCTTCTGTTTCTTCTGCTTCTCCTTCTGCTTTTGCTTCTCTTTCTGCTTCTGCTTCTCCTTCTGCTTCTCCAGATTCTGCTTCTTCTGCTTCTCCTGCTTCTCCTTCTGCTTCTGCTTCTTCTGCTTCTCCTGCTTCTCCTTCTGCATCTTCTTCTGCCTCTGTTTCTCCTTCTCCTTCTTCTGCTTCTCCTTCTGATTCTCCTTCTGCTTCTTCTTCTTCTGCTTTACCTGCTTCTCTTTCTGCTTCTCCTTCTACTTCTCCTTCTGTTTCTCCTTCTCCTTCCTGTTTTTCTGCTTTTCCTTTCTGCTTCTGCTACACCTGCTACTGCTTCTACTTCTTCTGTTTCTTTCTGCTTCTCCTTCTGCTTTTGTTTCTCTTTCTCCTTCTGCTTCTCCTTGTGCTTCTCCAGATTCTGCTTCTTCTGCTTCTCCTGCTTCTCCTTCTGCTTCAGGTTCTCCTTCTGCTTCTTTGCATTCTTATGCTTCTGCTTCTCCTGCTTCTTCTTCTTCTGCTTTCCCTCCTTCTCCTTCTGCTTCTCCTTCTGTTTCTGCATCTCCTTCTGCTTCTGCTTCTTGTCCTTCTCCTGTTTCTTCTGCTTCTGCTTCTCCTGTTTCTGCATCTCCTGCTTCTCCTTCTGCTTCTCTTTCTGCTTCTCCTGCTGCTTTTCCTTCTCCTGCTCCTTCTTCTGCTTCTCTTTCTGCTTCTCCTTCTGTTTCTCCTTCTCCTTCTCGTTCTTCTGCTTTTCCTTCTGCTTCTCCTTCTGCTTCTACATCTTCTGCTACTGCCTCTGCTTCTTCTGTTTCTTCTGCTTCTCCTTATGCTTCTCCTTCTGCTTTTGCTTCTCTTTCTGCTTCTGCTTCTCCTTCTGCTTCTCCAGATTCTGCTTCTTCTGCTTCTCCTGTATCTCCTTATGCTTCAGGTTCTGCTTCTGTTTCTTCGGCTTCTTCTGCTTCTGCTTCTCCTGCTGCTGCTTCTTCTGCTGCTCCTGCTTCTATTCTGCTTTTCCTTCTGTTTCTGCTTCTCCTTCTGCTTCTTCTCCTTCTTATGTTTCTTCTGCTTCTGCTTCTCCTACTTCTGCTTCTCCTGCTTCTCGTTCTGCTTCTCTTCTGCTTCTCTTTCTGATTCTCTTTCTGCTTCTCCTTCTCCTTCTTCAGCTTCTCCTTCTGCTTCTCCTTCTCCTTCTGCTTCAATTTCTCCTTCTGCTTCTCATTCTGCTTCTGCGTCTTCTGTTTCTTCTGCTTCTCTTGCTTCTGCTTCTCCTGCTTCTCCTACTTCTCGTGCTGCTTTTCCTTCTGCGTCTCTTTCTGCTTCAGCTTATCCTTTTGCTTCTCCTACTCCTAATCCTTCTCTTTCGCCTTCTCCTTCTTGTTCTTCTGCTTGTCCTGGTGCTTCTGCTTCTGCTTATTGTACTATTTCTGTTTCTTCTGCTTCTGCTTCAGATTGCACTTCTTCTGTTTCTCCTTCTGCTTCAGATTCTGCTTCTGCTTCTTCGGCTTCTCCTGTTTCTTCTGCTTCTGATTCTCCTGCTTATTCTGCTTCTCCTGCTTCTCTTTCTGCTTCTCCTTCTGCTTCTGCTTCTCCTTCTGCTTCTGCTTCTTCTCCTTCTTCTGTTTCTTCTGCTTCTTCTTCTTCTGTTTCTTCTGATTCTACTTCTGCTTCTCCTTCTTCTCCTTCTCTTTCTGCTTCTTCTGATTCTCCTGCTTCTCCTTCTTGTTCTCCTTCTGTTTCTGCTTCTCTTTCTGCTTCTGCTTCTCCTTCTGCTGCTCCTTCTCCTTCTCCTTCTTCTGCTTCTCTCACTGCTTCTGCTTCTGCTTCTTTTGCTTATTCTTTTTCTTCTGCTTCAGCTTCTCCTGCTTCTGCTTCTTCTGCTTCTACTGCTTCTCCTTATACTTCTCCTTATGCTTCTCCTTATGCTGCTGCTGCTTCTTCTTCTTCTTCGTCTTCTTCTTCTTCTCTTTCTT
>NW_012304278.1:0-2953 GCF_000151885.1 Dipodomys ordii
GTAGGAACACAGCAGTAGACACAGCTGGAATTTAGCAGGGGACACAGCGGGACACAGCGGGGGACACAGGGAGGACAGAGCGCCACACAGCGGGGACACAGCGGGGACTCAGCGGGGGACACAGCCGGGGACAAAGCGGGACACCACGGGACACAGTTGGAAACAGTGGTGACCCTGCGGGGACACAGCGGGACACAGCGGGGGACACAGCAAGGACACAGCGGGACACAGCAGGGAACACAGCGAGGACACAGCGGAACCCAGCGGGACCCAGCGTTGATACAGCGGGGACACAGCGTTACACAGTGGGGTACACAGCTGTGGACACAACGGGACACAGTGGGGGCACAGCGGGACACAGCAGAACACTGTGGGACACAGCGGGGACAAAGCGTGAGACATAGCGGGGGACAGAGCAAGAGACAGCGGGGGAAACAGCGAGGACACAGCGGGACACAGTGGGGGACACAGCGGAACACAGCGGTGGACACAGCGGGACAGAGCGGGGGACACAGCGGGACATAGCGGTGGACACAGCGGGACACAGCGGTGGACACAGCGAGGACACAGCCGAACCCAGCGGGACACAGGGTAGATACAGCGGGGACAGAGTGGGCCACAGCGGGGTACACAGTTGGGTACACAACGGGGCACATCGGAGGACACAGCAAGGACTCAGCGGAACACAGTGTGGGACACAGTGAGGACACAGGGGGACACAGCGGGACACAGCGGGACAGAGCAGGAACACAGCAGTAGACACAGCGGGACACAGCCAGGGACACATTGGGACACAGCGGGGAAACAGCGGGGACACAGCGGTACTCAGCGGGGGACACAGCAGTACACAGCAGTACACAGCGGGACACAGCGGGGACACAGCAGGGACTCAGCGGGGGACACAGTGGGGACAAAGCGGGACACCACGGGACAGAGCGGGACACAGCGGGGACAAGGGGGAGACAGAGCGGGACACAGCAAAGACACAGCGGGACACAGCGGGGGACACAGCGGGACACAGCGGCGGACACAGCGGGACAAAGCAGGGTACAGAGCAGGGGACACATCGGGATACAGAGGGACACAGCGGGGGACCCAGCGGGAAACAGCGGGGGGCCCAGCGAGGACACAGCGGGACACAGCGGGGGACACAGACAGGAAAACAGTGGGGGACACACCGGGGGACACAGCGGGACACAGCAGGGAACACAGCGAGGACACATCGGGACCCAGCGGGACCAAGGGTCGATACAGCCGGGATACAGCGTTACACAGTGTGGTACAAATCTGTGGACACAAGGGGACACAGTGGGGGCACAGCGGGACAGAGCGGGACACAGTGGGACACAGCGAGGACAAATCGTGAGACACAGCGTGGTACAGAGCAGGAGACAGCAGGGGACACAGCGAGGACACAGCAGGACACAGCGGGACACAGCAGGGACAGAGCGGAACACAGCGGGGGACCCAGCGAGGACACAGCGGGACACAGCGGGGGACACAGCGAGGACACAGCGGGGGACACAGCGGGGGACAGTGCGGGAAACAGAGGGGAACACAGCGAGGACACAGCGGGACACAGCGGGACACAGCGTCGATACAGCGGGGACACAGTGTTACACAGCGTGGTACACAGCTGTGGTCACAACGGGACACAGTGGGGGCACAGCGGGAAACAGCGGAACACAGTGGGACACAGCTGGGACAAAGCGTGAGACACAGCGGGGGACAGAGCGGGAGACAGAGGGGGACACAGCGAGGACACAGCGGGACACAGCGGGACACAGTGGGACAAAGCAAGGAAAAATCGTGAGACACAGCGGGGGACAGAGCGGGACACAGCGGGGGACACAGGGAGGACACAGCAGGGCACAGCGGGACATAGCAGGGACACAGCGGGACACAGCGGGACACAGCGGGGGACACAGAGGGACCCAGCGGGACCCAGCAGGGGACCCAGTGAGGACACAGTGGGACACAGCTGGGGACACAGCGAGGACACAGCCGGGGACACAGCGGGGACACAGCGGGACACAGCGAGGAACAGCGTAGATACAGCGGGGACACAGCGTTACACAGCGTGGTACACAGCTGTGGATACAACGGGACACAGTGTGGGCACAGCGGGACACAGCGGGACAGAGTGGGACACAGACGGGATAAAGCATGAGACACAGCGGGGGACAGAGTGGGAGACAGCGGGGGACACAGCGAGGACACAGCGGGGACTCAGCGGGGTCACAGCAGGATACAGCGGGACACAGAGTGACACAGCGGGACACAGCAGAGGACACAGCGGGACACAGCGGAGGACAGAGCGACGACACAGCAGGACACAGGGGGACTCGGGGGGACTCAGCAGGGTTACAGCAGGACACAACGGGACACAGCAGGACACAGCGTGACACAGTGGGGACACAGCAGGGACACAGCAGGGACACAGCGGGGGACACAGCGGGACAAAACTGGACATAGCGGAGGACACAGTAGGACAGAGCAGGGGACACAGTGGGGGACAGAGAGGGACAACACGAATAACAGAGCAAGGACAGAGAGGGACCCAGCGGGACACAGCCTCGATACAGCGGGATTCACAGCGTTACACAGCAGGTTACACAGCTGGGGACACAAAGGGACACAGTGGTGGACACAGCGGGACACAGCGGGACGGAGTGGGATACAGATGGGATAAATCGTGAGACACAGCGGGGGACAGAGCGGGAGACAGCGGGGGACACAGCGAGGACACAGCGGGACACAGCGGGGACAGAGCGGAGACACAGCGGGGACTCAGCTGGGGACACAGCGGGGGACAAAGCGGGACACCACGGAACACAGCGGGACACAGCGCGAAACAGCGGTGACCCTGCGGGGACACAGCGGGACACAGCGGGGGACACAGCGGGAAACAGCGGGACAGAGTGGGGGACACAGCGTGACACAGGGGGGGTGA
>NW_012304279.1:0-2953 GCF_000151885.1 Dipodomys ordii
TCCCCGCTGTGTCCCACTGTGTCCCGCTGTGTCCCGCTGTGCCCCCACTGTGTCCCGTTGTGTCCACAGTGTGTACCACGCTGTGTAACGCTGCCTCCCCGCTGTATCGACGCTGTGTCCCGTTGTGTCCCGCTGTGTCCTCGCTGTGTTCCCCACTGTGTCCCGCTGTGTCCCCCGCTGTGTCCCCCGCTGTGTCCTCCCTGTGTCCCCTGTTGTTTCCCGCTGTGTCCACACTGGGTAGCCCACTGTGTCCCGCTGTGTCCCCCGCTGTCCCCCGCTGTGGCCCGCTGTGTCCCGCTGTGTCCCGCTGTGTAACACTGTGTCCCGTGGTGTCCCACTTTGTCCCACGTTGTGTCCCCAGCTGCGTCCCTTCTGTGTCGCCGCTGTGTCCCCTCTCTGTCCTCTGCTGTCCCTCGCTGTGTCCCCCGCTGTGTCCCCCACTGTGACCCACTGTGTCCCGCTGTGTCCCCCGCTGTGTCCCCACTGTGTGCCCCCTGTGTCCCACTGTGTACCCCGCTGTGACCAGCTGTGTTCCCGCTGTGTCCCGCTGTGACCCGCTGTGTTCCCAGCTGTGTCCCGCTGTGTACCCCGCTGTGTCCCGCTGTGTCCCGCTGTGTCGCCCGCTGTGTCCCTGCTGTGTCCCCGCTGTGTACTGCTGTATACTGCTGTGTCCCCCGCTGAGTCCCGCTGTGGCCCCGCTGTGTCCCGCTGTGTTCCCCATGTGTCCCCCGCTGTGTCCCACCTTGTCCCACTGTGTCCCCCACTGTTTCCCACGCTGTGTCCGGCTGTGTCTCCCACTGTGTGCCGCTGTGTCCCGCTATGTCCCCCGCTTTGTCCTGCTGTGTCCCCGCAGTGGCCCCGCTGTGTCCCGCTGTGTCACACTGTGTCCCGTGGTGTCCCACTTTGTCCCCCGCTGTTTCCCCCGCTGTGTCCTCCGCTGAGTCCCCTCTGTATCGACGCTGTGTCCCGCTGTGTCCCGCTGTGTCCTGGCTGTGTTCCCAGCTGTGTCCTGCTGTGTCCCCTGCTGTGTCCCCCGCTATGTCCTCGCTGTGTCCCCCGCTGTGTCCCGCTGTGTCCTCGCTGGGTCCCCCGCTGTGTCCCGCTGTGTCCCCCGCTGTGTCCCGCTGTGTCCGACTGTGTCCCCGCTGTGTCCCGCTGTGTCCCCGCTGTGTGCCTGCTGTGTCCCGCTGTGTACCCCGCTGTGTCAAGCTGTGTCCTTTTGTGTCACGCTGTTTCCCCGCTGTGTCCCTGCTGTGTCCCTCTGTGTACCTCGCTGTGTCCAGCTTTGTCCCCGCTGTGTCTCGCTGTGTCCCAGGCTCTGTCCCACACTGTGTCCCGAAGTGTCCCCCGCTGTGTCCCGCAGTGTCCCCCGCTGTGTCCCACTCTGTCCCCCGCTGAGTCCCCGCTGTGTCACCGCTGTGTCCCGCTGTTTCCTCGCTGTGTCCCCTGCTGTTTCCCTCTCTGTCCCTCGCTGTGTCTCACGCTTTGTCCCCGCTGTGTCCCACTGTGTCCCGCTGTGTCCCGCTGTGACCCACTGTGTCCCGTTGTGTCCACAGTGTGTACCACGCTGTGTAACACTGCCTCCCCGCTGTATCGACGCTGTGTCCCGTTGTTTCCCGCTGTGTCCTCGCTGTGTCCTCGCTGTGTTCCCCACTGTGTCCCGCTGTGTCCCCCGCTGTGTCCCCCGCAGTGTCCTCGCTGTGTCCCCTGTTGTGTCCCGCTGTGTCCTCACTGTGTAGCCCACTGTGTCCCGCTGTGTCCCCCGCTGTCCCCCGCTGTGTCTCGCTGTGTCCCGCTGTGTCCCGCTGTGTAACACTGTGTCCCGTGCTGTCCCACTTTGTCCCACGCTGTGTCCCCAGCTGCGTCCCCTCTGTGTCCCCTCTCTGTCCTCTGCTGTCCCCCGCTGTGTCCCCCACTGTGACCCACTGTTTCCCGCTGTGTCCCCCGCTGTGTCCCCACTGTGTGCCCCCTGTGTCCCACTGTGTACCCCGCTGTGTCCAGCTGTGTTCCCGCTGTGTCCCACTGTGACCCGCTGTGTTCCCAGCTGTGTCCCGCTGTGTACCCCTCTGTGTCCCCCTCTGGGTCCCGCTGTGTCCCGCTGTGTCCTGCTGTATACTGCTGTGTCCCCCGCTGAGTCCCGCTGTGGCCCCGCTGTGTCCCGCTGTGTTCCCCATGTGTCCCCCGCTGTGTCCCACCGTGTCCCACTGTGTCCCCCACTGTTTCCCCTGCTGTGTCCGGCTGTTTCCCCCGCTGTGTGCCGCTGTGTCCCGCTATGTCCCCCACTTTGTCCTGCTGTGGCCCTGCAGTGTCCCCGCTGTGTCCCGCTGTGTCACACTGTGTCCCGTGGTGTCCCACTTTGTCCCCCTCTGTTTCCCCCGCTGTGTCCTCCGCTGAGTCCCCTCTGTATCAACGCTGTGTCCCGTTGTGTCCCGCTGTGTCCTCGCTGTGTTCCCCGCTGTATCCCGCTGTGTCCCCTGCTGTGTACCCCGCTGTGTCCTCGCTGTGTCCCCCGTTGTGTCCCGCTGTGTCCTCGCTGGGTCCCCCACTGTGTCCCGCTGTGTCCCCCACTGTGTCCCGCTGTGTCCGACTGTGTCCCGCTCTGTCCTTGCTGTGTCCCACTGTGTCCCGCTGTGTCCCCGCTGTGTGCCCGCTGTGTACCCCGCTTTGTCCTACTGTGTCCCCACAGTGTCCCGCTGTGTCCCGCTGTGTCTCACTGTGTCCCGTGGTGTCCCTCTTTGTCCCCCGCTGTGTCCCCCACTGAGTCCCCTCTGTGTGGCCGCTGTGTCCTGCTGTGTGCTCGCTGTGTCCCCCGCTGTCTCCCGCTTTGTCCCCCGCTGAGTTCCGCTGTGTCCCGCTGCGTCCTCGCTGTGTCCCCCGCTGTGTCCCGCTGTGTCTCCGCTATGTCCCCAGCTGTGTTCCGCTGTGTACCGCTCTGTACCCCGCTGTGTCTAGC
>NW_012304280.1:0-2953 GCF_000151885.1 Dipodomys ordii
CTCCTGCTTCTCTTTCTGCATCTTCTTTTGCTTCTCCTTCTGCTACTTCTTCTGTTTCTGCTTCTCCTTCTTCTGCTTCTCCTTCTGATTCTCCTTCTGCTTCTCCTTCTGCTGCTCCGACTTCTTCTTCCTCTGATTCTGCTTCTTATGCTTATTCCTTTTCTTCTGCTTCTGCTTCTCCTGCTTCTGCTTCTTCTGCTTCTCTGCTTCTCCTTATGCATCTCCTTATGCTTCTCCTTATGCTTCTCCTTATGATTCTTCTTCTTCTTCTTCTTCTTCTTCTTCTTCTTCTTCTTCTTCTTCTTCTTCTTCTTCTTCTTCTTCTTCTTCTTCTTCTTCTTCTTCTTCTTCTATTTCTTCTGCTTCTGCTTTTCCTGCTTCTTCTTCTTCTTCTTCTTCTTCTTCTTCTTCTTCTTCTTCTTCTTCTTCTTCTTCTTCTTCTTCTTCTTCTTCTTCTTCTTCTTCTTCTTCTTCTTCTTCTTCTTCTTCTTCTTCTTCTTCTTCTTCTTCTTCTTCTGCTTCTCCTTCTCCTTTTCCTGCTTCTTTTTCTGCTTCTGCTTCTTCTGATTCTCCAACTAATCCTTCTTCTTCTCCTTCTGTTTCTGCTTCTCTTTCTGCTTCTGCATCTCCTTCTGCTTCACCTTCTGCTGCTCCTTCTCCTTCTTCTGTTTCTCCCTCTGCTTCTGCTTCTGCTTCTTATGCTTCTTCTTTTTCTTCTGCTTCTGCTTCTCCTGCTTCTGCTTCTTATGCTTCTCCTGCTTCTTCTTCTGCTTCTGCTTCTAAATCTCTTTCTTCTTCTGCTTCTCCTGCTTGTATTTCTGCTTCTTCTGCTGCTTCTCCTTCTGCTGCTTCTTCTATTTCTCCTTCTGCTTCTCTTTTTGCTTCTCCTTCTGCTTCTTCTGTTTCTCCTGCCTGAATTTCTGGTTCTACTTCTTCTGCTGCTTCTCCTTCTGCTTCTGCTTCTACTTCTGCTTCTGTTTCTGCTTCTTCTGCTTCTACTCTTTCGGCTTCTCCTGCTTCTGCTTATTGTGCTTCTCCTGCTTCTTTTTCTGCTTCTCATTCCTCTTCTGCTTCTCCTTCTGCTTCTGCTTATCCTCCTTCTCCTACTTCTGCTTCTCCTTCAGCTTCTGCTTCTTCTGCTTCTCCTGCTTCTCCTTCTGCATCTCCTTCTACTTGTGCTTGTCCTTATGCTTCTTCTGCTGCTTCTGCTTCTCCTTCTCCTTCTATTGCTTCTCATTTCGCTTCTGCTTCTTTTGCTTTTCCTGCTTCTCCTTCTGCTTCTGCTTCTTCTGCTTCTGTGCTTCTCCTTCTGCATCTTCTTCTGCTTCTGCTTCTCCTTCTCCTTCTTCTGCTTCACCTTCTGCTTCTTCTTCTGCTTTACCTGCTTCTCTTTCTGCTTCTCCTTCCGCTTCTCCTTCTGTTTCTCCTTCTCCTTCTTGTTCTTCTGCTTTTCCTTCTGCTTCTCCTTCTGCTTCTGCTACAACGGCTACTGCTTCTATTCTTCTGTTTCTTCTGTTTCTCCTTCTGCTCTTGATTCTCTTTCTGCTTCTGCTTCTCCTTCCGCTTCTCATTCTGCTTCTCCAGATTCTGCTTCTTCTGCTTCTCCTGCTTCTGCTTCTGCTTCAGGTTCTGCTTCTGCTTCTTCGGATTCTTATGCTTCTGCTTCTCCTGCTTCTGCTTCTTCTGCTTCCCCTCCTTCTCTTTCTGCTTCTCCTTCTGCTTCTGCTTCTTGTCCTTCTCCTGTTTCTTCTGCTTCTGCTTCTCCTGTTTCTGCATCTCCTGCTTCTCCTTCTGCTGCTCTTTCTGCTTCTCCTGCTGCTTTTTCTTCTCCTGCTCCTTCTTCTGCTTCTCTTTCTGCTTCTCCTTCTGTTTCTCCTTCTCCTTCTCATTCTTCTGCTTTTCCTTCTGCTTCTCCTTCGGCTTCTGCATCTTCTGCTTCTTCTGCTACTGCCTCTGCTTCTTCTGTTTCTTCTGCTTCTCCTTCTGCTCTCCTTCTGCTTTTGCTTCTCTTTCTGCTTCTGCTTCTCCTTCTGCTTCTCCAGATTCTGCTTCTTCTGCTTCTACTGCTTCTCCTTCTGCTTCAAGTTCTGCTTCTCCTTCTTCGGCTTCTTCTGCTTCTGCTTCTCCTGCTGCTGCTTCTTCTGCTTCTTCTGTTTCTCCTGCTTCTCTTTCTGCTTTTCCTTCTGTTTCTGCTTCTCCTTCTGCTTCTGCTTCTTCTCCTTCTTCTGTTTTTTCTGTTTCTGCTTCTCCTGCTTCTGTTTCTCCTGCTTCTCGTTCTGCTTCTTTTTCTGGTTCTCCTTCTCCTTCTCCTTCTGCTTCTCCTTCTGCTTCTGCTTCTGCTTCAATTTCTCCTTCTACTTCTCATTCTGCTTCTGCGTCTTCTGTTTCTTCTGCTTCTCCTGCTTCTGGTTCTCCAGCTTCTCCTACTTCTCGTGCTGCTTCTCCTTCTGCGTCTCTTTCTGCTTTTGCTTATCCTTTTGCTTCTCCTAATCCTAATCCTTCTCTTTCGCCTTCTCCTTCTTCTTCTTCTGCTTCTCCTGGTGCTTCTGCTTCTGGTTTTTCTACTATTTCTGTTTCTTCTGCTTCTGCTTCAGATTGTGCTTCTTCTGTTATTCCTTCTGCTTCAGATTCTGCTTCTGCTTCTTCGGCTTCCCCTGTTTCTTCTGCTTCTGCTTCTGCTTCTCCTGCTTCTCTTTCTGCTTCTCCTTCTGCTTCTGCTCTTCTTCTTCTTCTGTTTCTTTTGCTTCGGTTTCTTCTGTTTCTTCTTCTTCTGTTTCTTCTGATTCTACTTCTGCTTCTCCTACTTCTCCTTCTCTTTCTGCTTCTACTTCTGCTCCTTTGATTCTCCTGCTTCTCCTTCTTGTTCTCCTTCTGTTTCTGATTCTATTTCTGCTTCTGCTTCTCCTTCTGCTGCTCCTTCTCCTTCTCCTTCTTCTGCTTCCCCCACTGCTTC
>NW_012304281.1:0-2952 GCF_000151885.1 Dipodomys ordii
TGCTTCTCGTTCTGCTTCCCTTTCTGCTTCTCCTTCTCCTTGTTCTGCGTCTCCTTCTGCTTCTCCTTCTGCTTCTGCTTCAATTTCTCCTTCTGCTTCTGCGTCTTCTGTTTCTTCTGCTTCTCCTGCTTCTGCTTCTCCTGCTACTCCTACTTCTCGTGCTGCTTCTCCTTCTGCGTCTCTTTCTGCTTCTGCTTATCCTTTTGCTTCTCCTACTCCTAATCCTTCTCTTTCGCCTTCTCCGTCTTCTTCTTCTGCTTCTCCTGCTGCTTCTGATTCTGCTTATTCTACTATTTCTGTTTCTTCTGCTTCGGCTTCAGATTATGCTTCTTCTGTTTCTCCTTCTTCAGATTCTGCTTCTGCTTCTTCGGCTTCGCCTGTTTCTTCTGCTTCTGCTTCTCCTGCTTCTTCTGCTTCTCCTGCTTCTCTTTCTGCTTCTCCTTCTCCTTCTGCTTCTCCTTCTGCTTCTTCTTCTGCTCTTCTCCTTCTTCTATTTCTTTTGCTACTTCTTCTTCTGTTTCTTCTGATTCTATTTCTGCTTCTCCTTCTTCTCCTTTTTCTGCTTCTACTTCTACTTCTACTGATTCTCCTGTTTCTCGTTCTTCTTCTCCTTCTGTTTCTGCTTCTTTTCTGCTTCAACTTCTCCTTCTGCTACTCCTTCTCTTTCTTCTGCTTCTCCCACTGCTTCTGCTTCTGCTTCTTTTGCTTATTCTTTTTCTTCTGCTTCTGCTTCTCCTGCTTCTGCTTCTTCTGCTTCTACTGCTTCTCCTCATGCTTCTTCTTCTTCTTCTTCTTCTTCTTCTTCTTCTTCTTCTTCTTCTTTGTCTTCTTCTTCTTCTTCTTTGTCTTCTTCTTCTTCTTCTTCTTCTTCTTCTTCTTCTTCTTCTTCTGCTTCTGCTTCTGCTTCTGCTTCTGCTTCTTCTTCTTCTCATTCTTCTGCTTCTGCTTTTCCTGCTTCTTCTGCTTCTAATTATTCTCTTTCTTCTTCTCATTCTGCTTCTGCTTCTCCATCTGCTTCTCCTATTGCTTCTGCTGCCCTTCCTTCTCCTTCTTCTTCTCCTACTTCTGCTTCTCCTTCTGCTTCTGCTTCTTCTGCTTCTCCTGCTTCTCTTTCTGCATCTTCTTCTGCTTCTCCTTCTGCTATTCTTCTGCTTCTGCTTCTCCTTCTTCTGCTTCTCCTTCTGATTCTCCTTCTGCTTCTCCTTCTGCTGCTCCTACTTCTTCTTCCTCTGATTCTGCTTCTTATGCTTATTCTTTTTCTTCTGCTTCTGCTTCTTCTGCTTCTGCTTCTTCTGCTTCTCTGCTTCTCCTTATGCATCTCCTTATGCTTCTCCTTATGCTTCTCCTTATGATTCTTCTTCTTCTTATTCTTCTTCTTCTTCTTCTTCTTCTTCTTCTTCTTCTTCTTCATCTTCTTCTTCTTCTTCTTCTTCTTCTTCTTCTTCTTCTTCATCATCTTCTTCTCCTTCTGCTTCTTCTGCTTCTCCTTCTGATTCTCTTTCTGCTCCTCCTTATGTTTCTCCTTTTCCTTCCGGTTCTTCTGCTTTTCCTTCAGCTTCTCTTACTGCTGCAACTGCTACTGCTTCTGTTCTTCTGTTTCTTCTGCTTCACCTTCTGCTTTTGATCCTCTTTCCGCTTCTGTTTCTCATTCTGCTTCTCCAGATGCTGCTTCTTCTGCTTCTCATGATTCTCCTTCTGCTTCAGGTTCTACTTCTACTTCTGCTTCTTGTCCTTCTCCTGTTTCTTCTGCTTCTGCTTCTCCTGTTTCTGCATCTCCTGCTTCTCCTTCTGCTGCTCTTTCTGCTTCTTCTGCTGCTTTTCCTTCTGTTGCTCCTTCTTCTGCTTCTCTTTCTGCTTCTCCTTCTTTTTCTCCATGTCCTTCTCATTCTCGTTCTTCTGCTTTTCCTTCTGCTTCTCCTTCTGCTTCTGCATCTTCTGCTTCTTCTGCTACTGCCTCTGCTTCTTCTGTTTCTTCTGCTTCTAGTTCTGCTTTTGCTTCTCTTTCTTCTTCTGCTTCTCCTTCTGCTTCTCCAGGTTCTGCTTCTTCTGCTTCTCCTGCTTCTCCTTCTGCTTCAGGTTCTGCTTCTGCTTCTTAAGCTTCTACTGCTTCTGCTTCTCCTGCTACTGCTGCTTCTGCTTCTCCTGCTTCTCTTTCTGCTTTTCCTTCTGTTTCTGCTTCTCCTTCTGCTTCTTCTCGTTCTTCTGTTTCTTCTGCTTCTGCTTCTCCTGCTTCTGCTTCTCGTGCTTCTCATCTGCTTCTCTTTCTGCTTCTCCTTCTCCTTCTTATGCTTCTCCTTCTGCTTCTGCTTCTCCTTCTGCTTCTGCTTCAATTTCTCCTTCTGATTCTCATTCTGCTTCTGCGTCTTCTGTTTCTTCTGCTTCTCCTGCTTCTACTTCTCCTCCTTCTCCTACTTCTCGTGCTGCTTCTCCTTCTGCTTCTCTTTCTGCTTCTGCTTATCCTTTTGCTTCTCCTACTCCTACTCCTTCTCTCTCGTCTTCTCCGTCTTCTTCTTCTGCTTCTCCTGCTGCTTCTGCTTCTGCTTATATTACTATTTCTGTTTCTTCTGCTTCTGCTTCAGATTGTGCTTCTTCTGTTTCTCCTGCTTCAGATTCTGCTTCTGCTTCTTCGGCTTCTCCTGTTTCTTCTGCTTCTGCTTCTCCTGTTTCTTCTGTTTCTCCTTCTGCTTCTCCTTCTGCTTCTCTTTCTCCTTCTGCTTCTTCTTCTGCTCTTCTCCGTCTTCTGTTTCTTTTGCTTCTGTTTCTTCTGCTTCTTCTTCTTCTGTTTCTTCTGATTCTACTTCTGCTTCTCTTTCTCCTCTTTCTGCTTCTACTTCTGCTTCTTCAGATTCTCCTGTTTCTCGTTCTTCTTCTCCTTCTGTTTCTGCTTCTCTCTCTGCTTCTGCTTCTCTTTCTGCTGCTCCTTCTCCTTCTCCTCTTCTGCTCTCCCACTGA
>NW_012304282.1:0-2952 GCF_000151885.1 Dipodomys ordii
ACTGTGTCCTGCTGTGTCCCCGCTGTGTCCCCGCTGTGTCCCGCTGTGTCCCCGCTGTGTCCCGATGTGAACCGCTGTGTCTGCCTCTGTGTACCCCGCTTTGTCCTGCTGTGTCCCTCACTCTGTCCCCCGCTTTGTCCCCGCTGTATCCCCGCTCTGTCCCGCTGTGTCCCTCTGTGTCGCCCCCTGTGTCCTCCTGTGTCCCCGCTGTTTCCCACTGTGACCCCCGCGCGATCCTGCTGTGTCCCCGTTGTCCACTGGTGTGTCCCCTCTGTCCCTCTGTGTTCTTGCTGTGACCCCGGCTGTGTCCCGGTGTGTCCCCCGCTGTGTCCTGCTGTTTCCCGCTGTGTCCCGCTGTGTCCTCCTTTGTCGGCCTGTGTCCCCCGCTGTGTCCTGCTGTGTCCCCCGCTGTGTCCCGTTGTCCCCCGCTATGTCCTCCGCTGTGACCCGCTGTGCCCTCGCTGTGTCTCACTGTGTCCCAGCTTCGTCTCCGCTGTGTCCCGCTGTGTCCCTGGTGTGTCCTCGTTGTGTCTCCGCTGTGTCCCCGCTGTGTCCTGCTGTGTCCCCGCTGTGTCCCGCTGTGTCCCGCTGTGTCCCCGCTGTGTCCCGATGTGTACCGTTGTGTCTGCCTCTGTGTAACACTCTGTGTAACACGCTGTGTCCTTCTGTGTCTCCCGCTGTGTCCAGCTGTGTCCTCGCTTTGTCCCCCGCTGTTTCCCGCTGCTGTGTCACCCGCTATGTCCTTTGATGTGTCCCCAGCTGAGTCCCTTTGTGTCCCCCGCAGTTTACCGCTGTGTCCCCCACTGTGTCCCCCGCTTTGTCCCTGCTGTGTCCCAGCTCTGTCCCGCTGTTTCCTGCTGTGTCCCTCTGTGTCGCCCCCTGTGTCTCCACTGTTTCCCACTGTGACCCGCGCGCTGTCCTGCTGTCTCCCCGTTGTCCACCGGTGTGTCCCTTCTGTCCCCCGCTGTGTCCCCGCTGTGTCCCGCTGTGTCCCGATGTGTCCCGCTGTGTCCCCGCTGTGTCACTGCTGTGTCTCGCTGTGTCCTGCTGTGTCCAGGCTGTGTCCCGCTCTGTCCTAGGCTGTGTACTGCTGTGTCCCCCGCTGTGTTCGGCTGTGTCGCTGCTGTGTCCCACTGTGTCCCGCTGTGGCCTGCTGTGTCCCCTGCTGTGTCCGTCTGTGTCCCGCTTTGTCCTCGTTGTGTCCCCTGCTATATCCCGCTGTGTTCCCCGCTCTGTCCAGCTGTGTCCCCGCTGTGTCCCGCTGTGTCCCTGCTGTATCCCCGATGTGTCCCACTGTGTACCCCGCTGTGTCGCGCTGTGTCCTGCTGTGTCCCCCGCTGTGTTCCCCTCTGTGTCCTGCTGTGTCCGGCTGTGTCCCGCTGTGTACTCGCTGTGTCCGGCTGTGTCCCGCTGTGTCCTCGCTGTGTCCCAGCTGTGTCCCGCTGTGTCCCCGTGGTTCCCCGGTTTGTCCCCACTGTCCCCCGCTGTGTCCCTCACTGTGTACCTCTGTGTCCCGCTCTGTCCGCGCTTTGTCCCCGCGATGTCCCGCTGTGTGCCCGCTGTGTCCCTGCTGTGTTCCACTCTCTCCAGCTGTGTGCGGCTCTGTGTCCCCTGCTGTGTCCCCCGCTGTGTCCCGCTGTATCCCGGTGTGTCCTGCTTTCTCCCCCGCTGTGTCCCGCTATTTCCCACTGTGCCCCTGCTGTGTCCCCGCTGTCCGCAGGTGTGTCAACGCTGTCCCCCGCTGTATCCCACGCTGTGTCCCGCTGTGTCTTCGCTGTGTCTCACTGTGTCCCTGCTGTGTCTCTGCTGTGTCCCACTGTGTCTCTGGTGTTTCCTCGCTGTGTAACCGCTGAGTCCCTCTGTGTCCCCGCTGTGTCCCACTGTGTCCACCGCTGTGTCCCCGCTGTGTCCCCGCTGTGTCCTCCTGTGTCCCGCTGTGTCCAGCTTTGTCCCTGCTGTGTCCCCGCTATGTCCCGCTGTGTACCCCGCTGTGTCCCACTGTGTCCCGCTGTGTACCCCCTTTGTTTCCCTCTGTGTCCTGCTGTGTCCCCTGCTGTGTCCCCGCTGTGTCCCGCTGTGTCCCCGCTGTGTAATGCTGTGTCCCCCTTTGTGTCCCGCTGTGTCCCCCGCTGTGTCCCTGCTGTGTCCCTTTGTGTCCCGCTGTGTCCCGCTGTGTACCACGCAGTGTCCTGCTGTGTCGCCCGATTTGTCCCGCTGTGTTCCGCTGTGTCCCCACTGTGTCCCGCTGTGTCCCCGCTGTGTCCCCTGCTGTGTCCCGCTGTGTCCCCGGCTGTGTCCCCCGCTGAGTCCCGCTCTTTCACGCTGTGTCCTGCTCTGTCCTTGCTGTGTCCCCATTTGTGTCCCGCTGTGTCCTCGCTGGGTCCCCCGCTGTGTCCCGCTGTGTCCCCATGTGTCACTCTGTGTCCTCTCTGTGTATCCCTCTGTGTCCCACTGTGTCCTTGCTGTGTCCCCCTCTGTGTCCCCGCTGTGACCCGATGTGTCCCTGCTGTGTCCCCCGCTGTGTCCCTCTGTGTCCCCGGCTGTGTCCCCCGCTGTGTCCCGCTCTTTCCCGCTGTGTCCCGCTGTGTCCTTGATGTGTCCCCATTTGTGTCCCGCTGTGTCCTCGCTGGGTCCCCCGCTGTGTCCTGCTGTGTCCTCGCTGTGTCCCCCGCTGTTTCCCGCTGTTTTCCCCTCTGTGTCAACGGCTGTGTCCCCAGCTGTGTCCGGCTGTGTCCCGCTGTGTTCCCCTGTGTCCCCCGTTGTGTCCCGCTGTGTTCTTTGCTGTGTCCCTCGCTGAGTACCGCTGTGTCCCCCGCTGTTTACCGCTGTGTCCCCCACTGTGTCCCCCGCTGTGTCCCCGCTGTGTCCCCGCTGTGTCCCTCTGTGTCCCTGGTGTGTCCTCGCTGTGTAACTGCTATGTCTCTCTGTCCCCGCTGTGTCCCACTGTTTCCT
>NW_012304283.1:0-2952 GCF_000151885.1 Dipodomys ordii
GTCCCCCGCTGTGTCTCACTGTGTCGCCCGCTTTGTCCCGCTGTGCCTCTGCAGTGTCCCCGCTGTGTCCCACTGTGTCACACTGTGTCCCGTGTTGTCCCGCTTTGTCCCCCGCTGTGACCTCGCAGTGTTTCCCGCTGTGTCCCGATGTGTCCTCGCTGGGTCCCCCGCTGTGTCCCGCTGTGTTCCCCGCTGTGTCCCGCTGTGTCCAACTGTGTCCCGCTGTGTCCCCGCTGTGTCCCACTGTGTCCCGCTGTGTCCTCGCTGTGTGCCCGCTGTGTCCCGCTGTGTACCCCGCTGTGTCCAGCTGTGTCCTTTTGTGTCACGCTGTTTCCCCGCTGTGTCCCTGCTGTGTCCCTCTGTGTACCCTGCTGTGTCCAGCTTTGTCCCCGCTGTGTCTCGCTGTGTCCCACACTCTGTCCCACACTGTGTCCCGCAGTGTCCCCCGCTGTCTCCCGCAGTGTCCCCCGCTGTGTCCCACTGTGTCCCCCGCTGAGTCCCCGCTGTGTCACCGCTGTGTCCCGCTGTTTCCTCGCTGTGTCCCCTGCTGTCTCCCTCTCTGCCCCTGCTGTGTCTCACGCTTTGTCCCCGCTGTGTCCCACTGTGTCCCGCTGTGTCCCGCTGTGCCCCCACTGTGTCCCGTTGTGTCCACAGTGTGTACCACGCTGTGTAACGCTGCGTCCCCGCTGTATCGATGCTGTGTCCCGCTGTGTCCCGCTGGGTCCTCGCTGTGTTCCCCACTGTGTCCCGCTGTGTCCCCCGCTGTGTCCCCCGCTGTGTCCTCGTTGTGTCCCCTGTTGTTCCCGCTGTGTCCTCACTGGGTAGCCCACTGTGTCCCACTGTGTCCTCCGCTGTGTACCACGCTATGTAACTCTGTGTGCCCGCTGTATCGACACTGTGTCCCGCTGTGTCTCCCGCTGTGTCCCGTTGTGTTCCTAGCTGTGTACCCCGTTGTGTCCTGCTGTATCGACTCTGTGTCCCACTGGGTCCCGCTGTTTCCTTCCTGTGTTCCCCGCTGTGTCTCGCTGTGTCCCCGCTGTATCGACGCTGTGTCTCTGCTGTGTCCCGCTGTTTCCCGCTCTGTCCTTGCTGTGTCCCCAGCTGTGTCCCGTTGTGTCCCCAGCTGTGTCCCCCGCTATGTCCCGCTTTGTGTACTGCTGTGTCCACGCTGTGTCCCGCTGTGTCTCGCTGTGTCCCGCTGTGTCCTCTCTGTGTCCCCTGCTATGTTCTGCTGTGTCCTCGCTGTGTCCCCCGCTGTGTCCCGCTGTGTCCCCATTGTGTCCCCTGCTGTGTCGCGCTGTGCCCCGCTGTGTCCCCCGCTGTGTCCGTTGCTGTGTCCTGCTGTGTTCCCCGCTGTGTCACCAATGTGTCCCGCTGTGTCCTCACTGTGTCCCGCTGTGTCTCGCTGTGCCCCCACTCTGTCCCGTTGTGTCCACAGCTGGGTACCACGCTGTGTAACACTGTGTCCGCGCTGTATAGACGCTGTGTCTTGCTGGGACCTGCTGTGTCCTCGCTGTGTTCCCCGCTGTGTACCGCTGTGTCCCCAGCTGTGTCCCCTGCTGTGTCCCACTGTGTCCTCGCTGGGTCCCCCGCTGTGTCCCGCTGGGTCCCCCGCTGTGTTCCGCTGTGTTCCGCTATGTCCAGCTCGGTCCCTGCTGTATCCCGCTGTGTCCCGCTGTATCCCCGCTGTGTGCCCGCTGTGTCCCGCTGTTTACTCCGTTGTGTCCAGCTGTGTCACCGCTGTGTCTCAATTTGGCCTCTCTCTGTCTCCGCTGTCCCCCGCTGTGTCCCCCGCTGTGTCCCGCTGTGTCCCCATTGTGTCCCCCGCTGTGTCGCGCTGTGTCCCGCTGTGTCCCCCGCTGTGTCCGCTGCTATGTCCTGCTGTGTTCCCCGCTGTGTCACCAATGTGTCCTGCTGTGTCCTAGCTGTGTCCCGCTGTGTCTCGCTGTGCCCCCACTCTGTCCCGTTGTGTCCACAGCTGGGTACCACGCTGTGTAACACTGTGTCCCTGCTGTATCGACGCTGTGTCCTGCTGTGTCCTCGCTGTGTCCCACGCTGTGTTGTGCTGTGGCCTCGCTTTTTTCCCCGCTGTGTCCCGGTGTGTACCCCTCTGTGTCCCCTGTTGTGTCCCGCTGTGTCCCCCACTGTGTCCCGCTGTGTCCCGCTGTTTACTGCTGTGTCCCCCGCTGAGTCCCGCTGTGTCCCCGCTGTGTCCCAATGTGTCCTCTCTTTGTCCCCCGCTGTGTCCGGCTGTGTCCCCGCTGTGTCCCGCTGTGTCACACTGTGTCTGTGTCCCGTGTTGTTTCACTTTGTCCCCCGCTGTGTCCCTGCTGTGTCCCGCTGTGTACTCCGTTGTGTCAGGCTGTGTCACCACTGTCCGGCTGTGTCTCCTCTCTGTCTCTGCTGTCCCCCGCTGTGTTCCCTGCTGTGTCCCGCTGTGTCCCGCTGTTCCCCCCACTTTGTCCCGCTGTGTCCCCACAGTTTCCCCGCTGTGTCCCGCTGTGTCACAATGTGTCCCATGGTGTCCCGCTTTGTCTCCCGCTGTGTCCCGTTGTGTCCCCAGCTGTGTACCCCGCTGTGTCCCGCTGTGTTCCCGCTGTATCGACGGTGTGTCCCGCTGGGTCCTGCTGTGTACTCCCTGTGTTCCCCGCTGTGTTCCGCTGTGTCCCGCTGTGTGCCCGCTGTGTCCCGTTCGGTCCCTGCTGTGTCCCGCTGTGTACTCCGTTGTGTTCAGCTCTGTCACCGCTGTCTGTCTGTGTCTGCTCTCTGTCTCCGCTGTCCCCCGCTGTGTTCCCTGCTGTGTCCCGCTTTGTCCCGCTTTCCCCCCCACTGTTTCCCCCGCTGAGTCCCCTCTGTGTCGCCTCTGTGTCCCGCTGTGTCCTCGCTGTGTCCCCGCTGTCTCCCGCATATTGTCCCACGCTGTTTCCCGCTGTGTCCCACTGTGTCCCTTCT
>NW_012304284.1:0-2952 GCF_000151885.1 Dipodomys ordii
TCACCACGTTGGGTCCGCTGTGTCCCCGCTGTGTCCCGCTCTGTCCCCCGCTATGTACTCCGCTTTGTCCCCGCTGTGTCCCGCTGTGTCCCGCGGTGTCCTCCGCTGTTTCCCGTTGTGTCCCCAGCTGTGTACCCAGGTTTGACCCGCTGTGTCACACTGTGTCCCTTGGTATCCCGCTTTGTTCCCCTCTGTGTCCCCCGGTGAGGCCCCGCTGTGTCCTGCTGTGTCCTCCCTGTGTCCCCCGCTGTGTCCCGCTGTGTCCCCAGCTGTGTCCTGCTGTGTCCTCCCTGTGTCCCCGCTGTGTCCCACTGTGTCTCACTGTGTCCCGCTGTGCTCCGTATTGTCCCGCTATATCCCCTGCTGTGTCCTCCGCTGAGTCCTCGCTGTGTCACCTCTGTGTCTTGCTGTGTCCTCGCTGTGCCCCCCGCTGTCTTCCGCTCTATTCCCCGCTGTGTCTCACGCTTTGTACACGCTGTGTCCCACTGTGTCCCGCTGTGTTGCGCTGTGTCCCCCACTGTGTCCCTTTGTGTCCCCAGCTGTTTACACCGCTGTTTCCCGTTGTGTTCCCCCTGTATCAACCCTGTGTCCCGCTGGGTCCCGCTGGGTCTTGGCTGTGTTCGCCCTTGTATCCCACTGTGTCCCCCGCTCTGTCCTCCGCAATGTCCCCCGCTGTATCCCGCTGTGTCCTGCTGTGTCACGCTGTTTCCCTGCTGTGTCCCCGCTGTGTCCTTCTGTGTACCCCGCTGTGTCCTTCTGTGTACTCCGCTCTGTCCAGCATTGTCCCCACTGTGTCTCGCTGTGTCCCACGCTATGTCCCCCACTGTGTTCCGCTGTGTCCCCCACTGTGTCCCGCTGTGTCCCCCGCTGTGTCCCGCTGTGTTCCCCGCTGTGTCCCCCGCTGTGACCCCCGCTGTGTCCCGCTGTGTCCCCCGCAGTGTCCCGCTGTGTTCCCCGCTGTGTCCCCCGCTGTGTTCCCCGCTGTGTCCCCCGCTGTGTCCTCGCTGTATCCCCCGCTCTGTCCCGCTGTGACCTCACTGTGTCCCCTGTTGTGTCCTTGCTGTGTCCCCTGCTCTATCCCGCTGTGTCCCGCTGTGTCCCGCTGTATTCCGCTTTGTCCCCCACTGTGTCCCGCTGTGTTCCGCTTTGTCCCCCGCTGTGTCCCTGCTGTGTCCCCGCTCTGTCCAGCTGTGTCCTGCTGTGTCCTGCTGTGTCACTCTGTGTCCCCCGCTGTGTCCCGCTGGGTACTCGCTGTGTCGCCTGCTGTGTCCCGCTGTGTCCTCGCTGTGTCCCCTGCTGTGTCCCGCTGTGTCCCCTGCAGTGTCCCGCTGTGTCCCCTGCAATGTCCAGCTGTGTCCTCGCTGTGTCCCGCTGTGTCCCCTGCTGTGTCCCCCGCTGTGTCCTGCTGTGTCCCACGCTTTGTTCCACTGTGACCAATGCTTTGTCCCCGCTGTGTCCGACTGTGTCCCCCGCTGTCTCCCGCTCTGTCCCCCGCTGTGTCTCAAGCTTTGTCCGAATGTGTCCTGTTGTGTCCCGCTGTGTCATCGCTCTGGCCCCCGCTGTGTCCCCCGCTGTGTCCCGATGTGTCCCGCTGTTTTCTGCTGTATCCCGCTGTGTCCCCGCTGTGTGCCCGCTCTGTCCCGCTGAGTACCCCGCTGTGTCCAACTGTGTCCCCGCTGTGTCCCGCTGTGTCCCCCTCTCTCCCCTGCTGTACCCCGCTGTGTCCACGCTGTGTCCGCTGTGTCCCGCTGTGTCCCCGGGTGTGTCCCCCTGTGTCCCCACAGAGTCCCCGCTGTGTCCCGCTGTGTCCCCCGCTGTGTCCCCTTGTGTCACGCTGTGTCCCCGCTGTGTCCCACGCTGTGTTCCCCGCTGTGTCCTGCTGTGTCAATGACGAGTCCCTGCTGTGTCCCCGCTGTGTCACGCTGAGTCACGCTGTGTCCGACTGTGACCCTGCTGAGTCCTCCTGTGTCCCGCTGTGCCCCGCTGTGTTGTCACTCAGTCCCCCACAGTGTCCCCCGGTGTGTCCCACTGTGTCCCGCTGTATCCGGCTGTGTCCCCGCTGTGAGCCCGCTCTGTCCCGCTGAGTACCCCGCTGTGTCCAACAGTGTCCCCGCTGTGTCCCGCTGTGTCCCCTCTGTCTCCCCTGCTGTCGCCCGCTGTGTCCCTCACAGTGTCACGCTGTGTCCCGCTGTGTCACCCCGGTGTGTCCCCATGTGTCCCCGCAGTGTCCCCGCTGTGTCCCGCTGTGTCACACTGTGTCCCTTGGTGTCGATCTTTGTCACCCGTTGTGTCCCCCGCTGAGTCCACGCTGTGTCCCGCTGTTTCCTCACTGTGTCCCATGCTGTGTCCCGCTGTGTCCCCCGCTGTGTCCCGCTGAGTCCACTGCAGAGTCCCGCTCTGTTCTGCTGTGTCACTCTGTGTCCTTGCTGTGTCTCCCGCAGTGTACCGCTGTGTCCTCGCTCTGTCCCCCGTTGTGTCCTGCTTTGTCCGCCGCTGTGTCTGGCTGTGTACCCGTCTGTGTCCCCTGCTTAGTCCACTGTGTTCCTCGCTGTGTCCCGCTGTGTCCCCCGCTCTGTCCCCGCTGTGTCCCACTGTGTCCCGCTGTGTCCCGCTGTGTCCCCCGCTGTGTCCCCCGCTGTGTCCCTGCTGTTTCTCGCTGTGTCCCCCTCTGTGTCCCCCCTGTGTCCCCGCTGTGTCCCGCTGTGTCCCCCTGTGTCCCCCGCTGTGTCCCCCGCTGAGTCCCCTTTGTGTCCCCCGTTGTGTCCCGCTGTGTCCCCCGCTGTGTCCTACTTGGTCCCCGCTGGGTCCCCGCTGTGTCCACTGTGTTCCGCTGTGTCCCGTTGTGTCCTCGCTGTGTCTATCGTAGTGTGCCGCTGTGTGCCCCACTGTGTCCCGCTGTGTCCTGCTGTGTCCCACTCTGTCCCCGCTGTTTCCTGTTGTGTCCCGCTGTGT
>NW_012304285.1:0-2952 GCF_000151885.1 Dipodomys ordii
GTGGGACACATGAGTCGATACAGCGGGTATATAACGGGGTACACAGCTAGGAACACAACGGGACACAGCGTGTGGACACAGCGAGGACACA
Organism: Dipodomys ordii; assembly: GCF_000151885.1. Taxonomy (NCBI): domain Eukaryota; kingdom Metazoa; phylum Chordata; class Mammalia; order Rodentia; family Heteromyidae; genus Dipodomys; species Dipodomys ordii. The sequence continues at coordinate 92 of NW_012304285.1, forward strand.
GCAGGACACAGTGGAACACAGCGGGGGACCCAGCGGGACCCAGCGGGAGACCCAGCGAGGACACAGCAGGACACAGCGGGGGACACAGGGGGACACAGCGGGGAACACAGCGGGGGACACAGCAGGACACAGCGGGGGACCCAGCGAGGACACAGCGGGACACAGCGGAGGACACAGCGGGACACAGCGGGTGACACAGCTGGGGACACAGCGGGACACAGCGGGGAACACAGCAAGGACACAGCGGGACACAGCAGGACACAGCGTCCATACAGCGGGGACACAGTGTTACACAGCGTGGTACCCAGCTGTGGACACAACGGGACAGAGTGGGGGCACAGCGAGACACAGCGGGACACAGCTAGGACACAGCGGGACACATTGGTGACACAGAGGGGGACACAGCAGGACACAGCAGCGGACACAGCGGGGGACACAGCGGGACACAGCGCGACACAGTGGGGGACACAATGGGGACACAGCGGGACACAGCGGGGGACACAGCGAGGACACAGCGGAACATAGCAGGGGACACAGAGAGGACACTTGCGGGACACAGCGAGACACAGCGGGACACAGCGTGGACACAGCAGTACACACAGCGGGACATAGCTGGGGACACAGCTGGGGACACAACGGGACACAGCGGGGGGCACAGCGAGGACACAGCGGGACACAGCGGGACACAGCGCGGGACACAGCGGGACCCAGTGGGAGACCCAGCGAGGACACAGCAGGACACAGCGGGGGACACAGGGGGACACAGCGGGGAACACAGCGGGGGACACAGCAGGACACAGCGGGGAACACAGCGAGGACACAGCGTGGACACAGCGGGACACAGCGTCGATACAGCGGGCACACAGAGTTACACAGCGTGGTACACAGCGGAGGACACAGTGGGACACAGTGGGCTACCCAGTGAGGACACAGCGGGAACAACAGGGGACACAACGAGGACACAGTGGGGGACACAGCGGGGGACACAGTGGGACACAGTGGGGAACACAGCGAGGACACAGCGGGACACAGCGGGACACAGCGTTGATACAGCGGGGACGCAGCGTTACACAGCGTGGTACACACTGTGGACACAACGGGACACAGTGGGGGCACAGCCGGACACAGCGGGACACAGTGGGACACAGCGGGGACAAAGCGTGAGACACAGCGGGGGCAGAGAAGGAGACAGCAGGGGACACAGCGAGGAAACAGCGGGACACAGCGGTGACACAGCGGGGACTCAGCGGGGGACACAGTGGGACACAGCGGGGGACACAGCGGGACACAGCGGGGGACACTGCGGGACACAATGTGGGACAGAGAGTGGGACACAGCGAGACACATCGGGGACAAAGCTTGACACAGCGGGGTACACAGAGGGACACAGCAGGGACACAGCGGGGAAACAGCGTGACACAAAAGGACACAGCTGGACACAGCGTGGTACACAGCGGGACACAGCGGGCACACAGCGGGGACACAGCGGGACACAGCGGGGACACAGTCGGACACAGCGGGACACAGCGGGGGACACAGCGGGACCCAGCGGGGGACCCAGCGAGGACACAGCGGGACACAGCGGTGGACACAACGGGGGACACAGCGGGACACAGCGGGGAACACAGCGAGGACACAGCGGGACACAGCGGGAAACACTGCGAGGTCACAGCGGGGGACAAAACGGGACAACACGGGACACAGTGTGACACAGTGTGACACAGCGGGGACACTGCAGGGGCACAGCGGGACAAAGCAGGCGACACAGTGAGACACAGCGGGGGACACAGCGGGGGACAGCAGGGGACCGAGAGGGGACACAGCGGGACACAGCAGGGGACACAGAGGGGTACACAGCGGGACACAGCCGGAAACACAGCGCGGACACAGCGGGACACACCGGGACACAGCGTCAATACAGCGGGGACAGAGAGGGTCACAGCAGGGACACAGCGGGACAGAACGGGACACAGCGGGGGACACAGCGGGCCACAGCGGGGACACAGCGGGACACAGCGGGACACAGCGGGGGACACAGCGGAACACAGCGAGGGACACAGCGAGGACACAGCAGGACACAGCGGGACACAGCAGGGACAGAGCGGGACACAGTCGGACACAGCGGGACACAGCGGGGGACACAGCGAGGACACAGCGGGGGACCCAGCGAGGACATAGCGGGACACAGCGGGGGACACAGCGAGGACACAGCGGTGGACACAACGGGGAACACAGCAGGACACAGCGGGGAACGCAGCGAGGATACAGTGGGACACAGCGGGAAACACTGCGAGGTCACAGCGGGGGTCAAAGCGGGACAACACGGGACACAGTGTGACACAGTGGGACACAGCGGGGACACTGCAGGGACATAGCGGGACACAGTGGGTGACACAGCGAGACACAGCGCGGGACACAGCGGGGGACAGCAGGGGACAGAGAGGGGACACAGCGGGACACAGCGGGGGACACAGAGGGGTACACAGCGGGACACAGCCGGGAACACAGCACGGACACAGCGGGACACAGCGGGGGACACAGCGGAACACAGCGTGGGACAAAGCGAGGACACAGCAGGAAACAGCGGGACACAGCGGTAACACATCAGGGATACAGCAGGGACACAGCGGGGACTCAGTGGGGGCACAGCGGGACACAGCGGGACACAGTGGGACACAGCGGGGACAAAGCGTGAGACACAGCGGGGTACAGAGCTGGAGACAGCGGGGGACACAGCCAGGACACAGGGGGACACAGCGTTGACACAGCGGGGTCTCAGCGGGGGACACAGCGGGAGACAAAGAGGGACACCACGGAACACAGCGGGACACAGCAGGAAACAGCAGTGACACTGCGGGTGA
>NW_012304286.1:0-2952 GCF_000151885.1 Dipodomys ordii
GGACCCCACTGTGTCCCGCTATGTCCAATGCTGTGTCCCCGCTATATCCCACTGTGTCCCACTATGTCCTACTATATCCTTGCTGTATCCCCCGCTATATTCCGCTGTATCCTTGCTATGTTCCCTGCTGTGTCCTGCTGTATCCCCCGCTGTGCCCCGTAGTGTCCCGCTATGTCCCGCTGTGTCATGGCTGAGTCCCGCTGTGTCCCCGCCTTGTCCACGCTGTGTCCTGCTGTGTCCCGCTGTTTCCTGCTGTGTCCCCCGCTTTGTCCCCCTGTGTCCCCGCAGTGTCCCCGCTGTGTCTTGCTGTGTCCCACTGTGTCCCGTGGTGTCCCGCTTTGTCCCCCGCTATGTCCCCTGCTGAGTCCCCTCTGTGTCCCCGCTGTGTCCCGCTGTGTCCTCGCAGTGTCCCCCGCTGTCTCCCGCTTTGTCCCACGCTGTGTCCTGCTGTGTCCCGCTGTGTCCTCGCTGTGTCCCCCGCTGTCTCCCGCTTTGTCCCACGCTGTGTCCTGCTGTGTCCCACTGTGTCCTCGCTGTGTCCCCCGCTGTGTCCCGCTGTGTCCCGCTGTGTCCCCCACTGTGTCCCGGTGGGTCCCGCTGTGTCCCTGCTGTGTCCCCGCTGTGTCCCGCTGTCTCCCCCGCTGTGTCACCGTTGTGTTCCCCACTGTGTCCCGTGGTTTCCCGCTGTGTCCCTGCTGTGACCCGCTGTGTCCCGCTGTGTGCCCTCTGTGTCATCGCTCTGTCCCGCTGTGTACGCCGCTGAGTCCAGCTTTGTCCCCGCTGTGTCCCGCTGTTTCCCCCGCTGTGTCCCTGCTGTGTCCCCGCTGTGTCCCGCTGTGTCCCGCTGTGTACTGCTCTGTCCCCCGCTGAGTCCCGCTGTGTTCTCGCTGTATCCCGCTGTGTACCCCACTGTGTCTAGCATTGTCCCCGCTGTGTCTCGCTGTGTCCCATGCTCTGTCCCCCACTGTGTTCCGCTCTTTCCCCCGCTGTGTCCCGCTGTGTCCCCGCAGTGTCCTCGCTGTGTCTTGCTGTGTAACACTGTGTCCCGTGGTGTCCCGCTTTGTCCCCCGCTATGTCCCCTGCTGAGTCCCCTCTGTGTCCCCGCTGTGTCCCGCTGTGTCCTCGCTGTGTCCCCCGCTGTCTCCCGCTTTGTCCCACTCTGTGTCCTGCTGTGTCCCACTGTGTCCTCGCTGTGTAACCCGCTGTGTCCCGCTGTGTCCCGCTGTGTCACCCGCTGTGTCCCGCTGTGTCCCGCTGTGTCCCCACTGTGTCCCGCTGTGTCCCCGCTGTGTCCCCTGCTGTGTCCCCAGCTGTGTCCCCACTGTGTCCTGCTGTGTCACCCTGTGTCCTGCTGTGTCCCCTGCTGTGTCCCCCACTGTGTCCCCTGCTGTGTCCCGCTGTGGCCTTGCTGTGTCCCCTGTTGTGTCCCTCTGTGTCCCGCTTTGTCCTCGCTGTGTCCGCTGCTATATACCGCTGTGTTCCCTGCTCTGTCCCGCTGTGACCCCGCTGTGTCCCGCTGTGTCCCCTGCTATATCCTGCTCTGTCCCCCGCTGTGTCCCACTGTGTCCCGCTGTGTCCCTGCCGTATCCCCGATGTGTCCCACTGTGTACCCCACTGTGTCCCGCTCTGTCCCACTGTGTTCCCTTCTGCGTCCTGCTGTGTCCTGCTGTGTCCTCGCTGTGTTCCAGCTGTGTCTCGCTGAATCCCCGTTGGTCCCCGGTTTGTCCCCACTGTCCCCCGCTGTGTCCCTCGCTGTGTACCTCTGTGTCCCGCTCTGTCCTCGCTTTGTCCCCGCGATGTCCCGCTGTGTCCCCGTTCTGTTCCTGCTGTGTTCCACTCTCTCCCGCTGTGTGCGGCCCTGTGTCCCTGCTATGTTCCTTCTGTGTCCCGCTCTTTCCCCCGCTGTGTCCCGCTGTTTCCCACTGTGCCCCTGCTGTGTCCCCGCTGTGTCCCGCTGTGTACCCCGCTGTGTCCCACTGTGACCCGCTGTGTGGCCCCTTTGTTCCCCTCTGTGTCCAGCTGTGTCCCCGCTGTGTAACGCTGTGTCCCCCTTTGTGTCCCGCTGTGTCCAGCTGTGTCCCCGCTGTGTAACGCTGTGTCCCGCTGTGTCCCCCGCTGTGTCCCTGCTGTGTCCCGCTGTGTCCCGCTGTGTCCCGCTGTGTACCCCGCAGTGTCCTGCTGTGTCGCCCGATGTGTCCCACTGTGTCCCGCTGTGTCCCCACTGTGTCCCGCTGTGTCCCCGCTGTGTCCCCTGCTGTGTCCCGCTGTGTCCCCGGCTGTGTCCCCTGCTGTGTCCCGCTCTTTCCCGCTGTGTCCTTCTGTGTCCTTGCTGTGTCCCCATTTGTGTCCCGCTGTGTCCTCTCTGTGTCCCCCGCTGTCTCCCGCTGTGTCCCCAAGTGTTACGCTGTGTCCTCTCTGTGTATACTCTGTGTCCCCCTGTGTCCTCGCTGTGTCCCACACTGTGTCCCCGCTGTGACCCGCAGTGTCCCTGCTGTGTCCCCGCTGTGTCCCGCTGTGTCCCGCCGTGTCCCAGATGTCCCCCGCTGTGTCCCGTTGTGTCCCCCTTTCTGCATGTGTGTCCCCGCTGTCCCCCGCTGTGTTCCCCGCTGTGTCCCGCTATGTCCTCGCTGTGTCCCCCGCTGTGTCCCACTGTGTCCCCCGCTGTGTCCCCCACTGTGTCCCGCTGTATCCCCCGCTGTGTCCCACTGTGTCCCTCTGTGTCCCCGCTGTCCGCCGGTGTGTCACCGCTGCACCCGCTGTATCCCACGCTGTGTCCCGCTGTGTCCTCTCTGTGTCTCACTGTGTCCCTGCTGTGTCTCCGCTGTGTCCCGCTGTGTCCCTGGTGGGTCCTCGCTCTGTAACTGCTGAGTCCTTCTGTGTCCTAGCTGTGTTCTGCTGTGTCGCTGAATGTGTCCCCGCTGTGTCCCCGCTGTGTCCTACTGTGTCCCGCTG
>NW_012304287.1:0-2952 GCF_000151885.1 Dipodomys ordii
CCATAAGAAGGAGAAAGAAGCAGAAGATGGTGTAGCAGAAGTAGATGCAGTAGCAGTAAGAGAAGCAGGAGCAGAAGGGAGATGAAGAAGGAGAAGGTTGAAGAATCAGAAGAAGCAGAAGCAGAAGCAGAAAGATGGTGGAGTAGAAGAAGTAAGGAGAAGCAGAAGGAGAAGCACCTGCAGAAGAAGCAGAAGAAGCAGAAGCTTGAGAAGCAGCAGAAGAAGAAGAAGAAGAAGAAGAAGAAGAAGAAGAAGAAGAAGAAGAAGAAGAAGAAGAAGAAGAAGAAGAAGAAGAAGAAGAAGAAGAAGAAGAAGAAGAAGAAGAAGAAGAAACAGAAGAAAGAAAAGGAGCAGAAGGAGCAGAAGGAGAAGCAGAAGCAGAAGGAGAAGCAAAAGAGAAGCAGAAGAAGCAGTAGCAGGAGAAGCAGAAGCAGAAGAAACAGAAGAAGCCCAAGAAGCAGAAGGAGAACCTGAAGCAGAAGGAGAAGCAGAAGCAGCAGAAGCTGGAAAAGTAGAAGCAGAAGAAACAGAACAAGCAGAAGAAGCAGAAGAAGAACGAGAAGCAGAAGAAGAAGAAGGAGAAAGAGAAGGATTAGGAGTAGGAGAAACTGAAGGGTAAGCAGAAGCAGAAAGAGAAGGAGAAGGAGAAGGAGAAGCAGAAGAAGCAGAAGAAGCAGAAGCAGGAGAAGCAGAAGCAGAATGAAAAGCAGAAGAAGGAGAAATTGAAACAGAAGAAGATGCAGAAGAAGAAGCAGAAGCAGTAGTATAAGCAGAAGAAGGCGAAGCAGAAGGAGAAGCATAAAGAGAAACAGAAGGAGAAGCAGGAGAAGCAGAAGCAGGAGAAGCAGAATCAGAAGAAATAGAAGGAGAAGAAGCAGCAGAAGCAGAAAGAGAAGCAGAAACAGAAGGAGAAGCAAAAATAGAAGCAGAAGAAGCCGAAGAAGCAAAAGCAGAACCTAAAGCAGAAGGAGAAGCAGGAGAAGCAGAAGAAGCAGAATCTGGAGAAGAAGAAGGAGAACCAGAAGGAGAAGCAGAAGCTGAAAGAGAAGCAAAAGCAGAAGGAGAAGCAGAAGAAACAAAAGAAGCAGAATCAGTAGCAGAAGAAGCTGAAGATGCAGAACCAGAAAGAGAAGCAGAAGGAATAGCACAAGAACGAGAAGGAGAAACAGAAGGAGAAGCAGAAGGAGACGCAGGAAAAGCAGAAGAAACAGAAGCAGACGGAGAAGAAGGAGAAGGAGAAGCCGAAGCAGAAGAAGAAGCAGAAGGAAAAGCACAAGCAGAAGGAGATGCAGAAGGAGAAGCAGGAGATGCAGAAGAAGCAGAAGCAGAAGGAGAAGAAGGAGAAGAATCAGAATCAGAAGAAGCAGAAGCAGAAATAGAAAGAGAAGCCGACGAAGAGAAGCAGAACGAGAAGCAGGAGAAGCAGGAGAAGCACAAGCGGGAGAAGCAGAAGAAGAAGAAACAGAAGAAGGAGAAGGAGCAGAAGCAGAAGGAGAAGCAGAAAGAGAACAGGAAAAGCAGAAGAAGCAGAAGCAGGAAAAGCAGAAGGAGAAGAAACAGGAGAAGGACAAGAAGCAGAAGCAGAAGCAGAAGGAGAAGCAGAAACAGAAGGAGAAGCAGAAAGACAAGGAGGGGAAGCAGAAGAAGCAGAAGCAGGAGAACCAGAAGCATAAGAATCCGAAGAAGCAGAAGCAGAACCTGAAGCAGAAGGAGAAGCAGGAGAAGCAGAATCTTGAGAAGCAGAATGAGAAGCAGAAGTAGAAGCAGAAGCAGAAGCAGAAAGAGAATCAAAAGCAGAAGGAGAAGCAGAAGAAACAGAAGAAGCAGAAGCAGTAGCAGTTGCAGCAGAAGCAGAAGGAGAAGCAGAAGGAAAAGCAGAAGAACGAGAAGGAGAAGGAGAAACAGAAGGAGAAGCAGAAGGAGAAGCAGAAGGAGAAGCAGAAGAAGCAGAAGGAGAAGCGGAAGGAGAAACAGAAGCAGAAGAAACAGCAGAAAGAGAAGCAGAAGCAGAAGAAGATGTAGAAGGAGAAGCAGGAGAAGCAGAAGAAGCAGAAGCAGAAGGAGAAGTAGAAGAAGGAGAAGGAGAAGGAAGAGCCGCAGAAGCAATAGGAGAAGCAGAAAGAGAAGCAGAAGCAGAATGAGAAGCAGAAAGAGAAGCAGTAGAAGCAGAAGAAGCAGGAAAAGCAGAAGCAGAAGAAAGAGAAGAAGACGAAGAAGAAGAAGAAGCATAAGGAGAAGCATAAGGAGAAACATAAGGAGAAGTATAAGGAGAAGCAGTAGAAGCAGAAGAAGCAGAAGCAGGAGAAGCAGAAGCAGAAGAAAAAGAATAAGCAAAAGAAGCAGAAGCAGAAGCAGTGGGAGAAGCAGAAGAAGGAGAAGGAGCAGCAGAAGGAGAAGCAGAAGCAGAAAGAGAAGCAGAAACAGAAGGATAACAAGAAGGAGAAGCAGGAGAATCAGGAGAAGCAGAAGGAGAAACAGAAGAAGCACAATCTGAAGCAGAAGCAGAAGAAACTGAAATAGTAGAATAAGCAGAAGCAGAAGCACCAGGACAAGCAGAAGAACAAGAAGGAGAAGGCGAAAGAGAAGGATTAGGAGTAGGAGAAGCAAAAGGATAAGCTGAAGCAGAAAGAGACGCAGAAGGAGAAGCAGCACAAGAAGTAGGAGAAGCAGGAGAAGCAGAAGCAAGAGAAGCAGAAGAAACAGAAGATGCAGAAGCAGAATGAGAAGCAGAAGGAGAAATTGAAGCAGAAGCTGAAGGAGAAGCAGAAGAAGGAGAAGGAGAAGCAGAAAGAAAAGCTGAAAGAGAAGCAGAACGAGAAGCAGGAGAAGCAGAAGCAGAAGAAACAGAAGAAGGAGAAGAAGCATAAGCAGAAGGAGAAGCAGAAACAGAAGGAGAAGCAGAAAGTGAAGGAGGGGAAGCAGAAGAAGCAGAAGCATTAGAAGCAGAAGCAT
>NW_012304288.1:0-2952 GCF_000151885.1 Dipodomys ordii
CTGTGTACCCCGCTGTGTCCAGCTGTGTCACCGCTGTGTCTCGCTGTGGACACTCTCTGTCTCCAATGTCCCCCCGCTGTGTCCCCCCGCTGTGGCCCGCTGTGTCCCGCTGTGTCCCCCGCTTTTCCTTTCTGTGTCCCGCAGTGTCCCCGCTTTGTCCCGCTGTGTAACACTGTGTCCCGTGGTGTCCCACTTTGTCCCACGCTGTGTTCCCCGCTGAGTCCCCTCTGTGTCGCCTCTGTGTCCACCTGTGTCCTCGCTGTGTGCCCCGCTGTCTCCCGCTTTGTCTCCCGCTGTGTTCCGCTGTGTCCCGCTGTGTCCCCGCTGTGTCCCCAGCTGTGTCCCGCTGTGTACCCCGCTGTGTCCTGCTATGTTCCCGCAGTGTCCCCGCTGTGTCCTGCTGTGTCCCGCTGTGTCCTCGCTGTGTCCCCAGCTGTGTACCCCACTCTGTCCCGCTGTGTCCCCCGCTGTGTCTCTGCTGTGTCTCCGCTGTGTCCCGCTTTGTCCTGCTGTGTACTGCTGTGTCCCCCGCTGTGTCCCGCTGTGTCCTGCTGTGTCACGCTGTTTCCCCGCTGGGTCCCCGCTGTGTCCCTCTGTGTACCCCGCTGTGTCCAGCTTTGTCCCTGCTGTGTCTCGCTGTGTCCCACGCTCTGTCCCCCTCTGTTTCCCGCTCTGTCCCCCTCTGTGTCCTGCTGTTTCCCCAGCTGTGTCCCACTGTGTCCCCGCAGGGTCACTGCTGTTTCCCGCTGTGTCCCGCTGTGTTCCATGGTGTCCTTCTTTGTCTCCCGCCGTGTCCCCCGCTGAGTCCCCGCTGTGTCCCTCTGTGTCCTCGCTGTGTCCCCGCTGTCTCCCACTCTGTCCCCCGCTGTGTCTCACGCTTTGTCCCCGCTGTGTCCCACTGTGTCCCGCTGTGTCCCGCTGTGCCCCCACTGTATTTCGTTGTGTCCACAGCTGTGTACCACGCTGTGTAACACTGTGTGCCCGCTGTATCTACGCTGTGTCCCGCTGGGTCCTCGCTGTGTCCCCCGCTGTGTCCCGCTGTGTCCCCCGCTGAGTTCCCGCTGTGTCACCGCTGTGTCCCGCTGTTTCCTCGCTGTGTCCCCTGCTGTCTCCCTCTCTGTCCCCTGCTGTGTCTCACGCTTTGTCCCCGCATTGTCCCACTGTGTCCCGCTGTGTCCGGCTGTGCCCCCACTGTGTCCCGTTGTGTAAACAGATGTGTAATACGCTGTGTAACGCTGTGTCTCCGCTGTATCGACGCTGTGTCCCGCTGTGTCCCGCTGTGTCCTCGCTGTGTTCCCCGCTGTCTCCCGCTCTGTCCCTCGCTGTGTCTCACGCTTTGTCCCTGCTGTGTCCCACTGTGTCCCGCTGTGTCCGGCTGTGCCCCCACTGTGTCCCGTTGTGTCCACAGCTGAGTACCACGCTATGTAACGCTGTGTGCCCGCTGTATCGATGCTGTGTCCCGCTGGGTCCCGCTGTGTCCTCGCTGTGTTCCCCGCTGTGTCCCGCTGTGTCCCCCGCTGTGTCCTCGCTGTGTCCCCCACTGTGTCCTGCTGTGTCCTCGATGTGTCCCCCGCTGGGTCCCGGTGGGTCCTGCTGTGTCCTCGCTGTGTCCACCACTGTGTCCCGTTGTGTCCCCAGCTGTGTCGCCCGCTATGTCCCGATGTGTCTACTGCTGTGTCCATGCTATGTCTTGCTGTGTCGCGCTGTGTCCCCCGCTGTGTCCACTGCTGTGTCCTGCTGTTTTCCCCGCTGTGTCACCAATGTGTCCCGCTTTGTCCTCGCTGTGTCCCGCTGTGTCTCGCTGTGCCCCCACTCTGTCCCGTTGTGTCCACAGCTGGGTACCACGCTGTGTAACCCTGTGTCCCCGCTGTATCGACGCTGTGTCCTGCTGGGTGCCGTTGTGTCCTCGCTGTGTTCCCCGCTGTGTCCCGCTGTGTCCCCCGCTGTTTCCTCGCTGTGTCCCCCGCTGTGTCCCGCTGTGTCCTCGCTGTATTCCCCGCTGTGTCCCGCTTTGTCCCCCGCTGTGTCCCCCGCTGTGTCTTCGCTGTGTCCCCTGCTGTGTCCCGCTGTGTCCTCACTCGGTCCCCCACTGTGTCCCGCTGTGTCCCCCGCTGTGTCCTGCTGTGTCCGCTGTGTCCCCGCTGTGTGCCTGCTGTGTCCCGCTGTGTCTCCACTTTGTCCCGCTGTGTCCCACTGTGTCTCCCGCTGTGTCCCGCTGTGTCCCGCTGTGTCCCCACTGTGTGCCCGCTGTGTCCCGCTGTGTACCCCGCTGTGTCCAGCTGTGTCACCGCTGTGTCTCGCTGTGGCCACTCTCTGTCTCCTCTGTCCCCCGCTGTGTCCCCCACTGTGTCCCGCTGTGTCCCGCTGTGTCCCCCGCTTTTTCCTGCTGTGTCCCGCAGTGTCCCCTCTGTGTCCCGCTGTGTAACACTGTGTCCCGTGGTGTCCCACTTTGTCCCACGTTGTGTCCCCCGCTGATTCCCCTCTGTGTCGCCGCTGTGTCCCCCTGTGTCCTCGCTGTGTCCCCTGCTGTCTCCCGCTTTGTCTCACGCTGTGTTCCGCTGTGTCCCGCTGTGTGCCCGCTGTGTCCCCAGCTCTTGTCCCGCTGTGTACCCTGCTGTGTCCTGCTATGTTCCCGCAGTGTCCCCGCTGTGTCCCGCTGTGTCCCGCTGTGTCCTCGCTGTGTCCCCAGCTGTGTACCCCACTGTGTTCCGCGTGTCCCTGCAGTATCGACGCTGGGTCCCGCTGGGTACCGCTGTGTCATCCCTGTGTCCCCCGCTGTGTCCCGCTGTGTCCCCCGCTGTGTCTCTGCTGTGTCCCCGCTGTGTCCTGCTGTGTACTGCTGTTTCCCCAGCTGAGTCCCGCTGTGTCCCAATGTGTCCCAATGTGTCCTTGCTCTGTCCCCCTCTGTGTCCCGTTGTGTTCTCACTGTGCCCCCGCTGTGTCCCCCGCTGT
>NW_012304289.1:0-2952 GCF_000151885.1 Dipodomys ordii
ACTGCGAGACACAGCTTTATGATAAAACGGGGCCCAGTGGGGGACACAGCTGGACACAGCGGGGGACACTGAGAGGACAGAGCAAGACACAGCGGGGACACATCGGGGACTCACCGGGGGACACAGCTGGGGACAAACTGGGACACCACGGGACACAGTGGGACACAGCGGGACACAGCGGGGACACTGCGGGAACATAGCGGGACACAGCGGAATACACAGCGGGACACAGCGGGGGACACAGTGAGGACACAGCGGGACACAGCGGGGGACACAGCGGGGGACATAGCGGGACACCACGGAACACAGCGGGACACAGAGGGAAACAACAGTGACCTTGCAGGGACACAGCGGGATACAGCGGGGGACACAGCCGGACACAGCGGGGGAAACAGCGGAACACAGTGTGGGACAGAGCGTGGGACACAGCGAGACATAGCAGGGACAAAGCTGGACACAGCGGGATACACAGGAGGACACAGCAGGGACACAGCGGGGACACAGCGAGACACAGCGGGTCACAGCAGGGACACAGCGGGACACAGCGGGACACAGCAGGGGACACAGCGGGACACAGCGGGGGACACAGCGAGGACAGAGCGGGACACAGGGGGGGAAACAGTGGGACACAATGGGGACACAGCAGTGGACACAGCAGGACACAGCGGGGGACACAGCGGGACACAGCGGGGGACACAGCGGGGGACACAGGGGGACACAGCGGGGGTCACAGGTCGGACACAGCGGGACATAGCTGGTACAAAGCGGGACTCAGTGGGTGACACAGCAGTACACAGCGGGACACATCGGGACACAGCGGGGGACACAGCGGAACACAGTGGGGGACAGAGCGTGGGACACAGCGAGACACAGCAGGGACAAAGCTGGACACAGTGGTGTATACACAGCTGGACACAGCGGGGCCACAGCGGGGACACTGAGGGTCACCGCAGGGAAACAGCGGGACTCAGCGCGACACAGCAGGACACAGCAGGGGACACAACGGGACACAGCGGGGGACACAGCGAGGACACAGTGGGACACAGCGTGGGACACAGCGAGGACACAGCGGGACACTGCGGGGGAAAAAGTGGGACACAGTGGGGACCCAGCAGTGGACACAGCGGGACACAGCGGGACACAGTGGGGGACCCAGCGGGACCCAGCGGGACACAGTGGGGGACCCAGCGGGACACATAGGGGGACACAATGAGGGGGACACAGCGGGACACATAGGGGGACACAATGAGGGGTACACATCGGGACACAGCGGGGAACATAGCGAGGACACAGCGGGACCCAGCGGGACACAGCATCGATACAGCGGGGACACAGCGGGACACAGCGGGGACACAGCGGGACTCAGCGGGGACACAGCAGTACATAGCGGGACACAGCAGGGACACAGCAGGGACACAGCGGGGGATACAACGGACACAGTGGGACACAGTGTGGGACACAGCGGGACACAGAGGGGGACACAGAGGGGTACACAGCGGGACACAGCGGGGAACACAGCGAGGACACAGCGGGACCAAGCGGGACACAGCGTCGATTCAGCGTGGCACAACGGGACACAGCAGGGTACACAGCTGAGGACCCAACGGGACACATCGGGGGACACAGCGAGGACACAGCGGGGGACACAGCGAGGACACAGGGGAAACAGCGGTGACCCTACGGGGACACAGTGAGACACAGCGTAGGAAACAACGCGACCCAGTGGGGGACACAGCGGGACACAGCGGGGGACACAGGGAGGACAGAGCAAGACACAGCGGGGACACATCGGGGACTCACCGGGGGACACAGCTGGGGACAAACTGGGACACCACGGGACACAGTGGGACACAGCGGGACACAGCGGGGACACTGCGGGAACATAGCGTGACACAGCGGAATACACAGCGGGACGCAGCGGGGGACACAGTGAGGACACAGCGGGACAAAGCGGGGGACACAGCGGGGGACATAGCGGGACACCACGGAACACAGCGGGACACAGAGGGAAACAACAGTGACCTTGCAGGGACACAGCGGGATACAGCGGGGGACACAGCCGGACACAGCGGGGGAAACAGTGGAACACAGTGTGGGACAGAGCGTGGGACACAGCGAGACATAACAGGGACAAAGCTGGACACAGCGGGATACACAGGAGGACACAGAGGGACACAGCGGGGACACAGCGGGACACAGCGGGTCACAGCAGAGACACAGAGGGACACAGCGGGACACAGCAGGGGACACAGCGGGACACAGCGGGGGACACAGCGAGGACAGAGCAGGACACAGGGGGGGAAACAGTGGGACACAATGGGGACACAGCAGTGGACACAGCGGGACACAGCGGGGGACACAGCGGGACACAGCGGGGGACACAGCGGGGGACACAGCGGGACACCGCGGGGGACACAGGTGGGACACAGCGGGACATAGCTGGGACACAGCGGGACTCAGAGGGTGACACAGCAGTACACAGCGGGACACAGCGGGACACAGCGGGGGACACAGCGGAACACAGTGGGGGACAGAGCGTGGGACACAGCGAGACACAGCGGGGACAAAGCTGGACACAGTGGTGTATACACAGCTGGACACAGCGGGGCCACAGCGGGGACACTGAGGGTCACCGCAGGGAAACAGCGGGACTCAGCGCGACACAGCAGGACACAGCAAGGGACACAACGGGACACAGCGGGGGACACAGCGTGGACACAGTGGGACACAGCGTGGGACACAGCGAGGACACAGCGGGACACAGCGGGGGAAAAAGTGGGACACAGTGGGGACACAGCAGTGGACACAGCGGGACACAGCGGGACACAGTGGGGGACCCAGCGGGACACAGCGGGACACAGTGGGGGACACAGCGGGACACATAGGGGGACACAATGAGGGGTACACATCGGGACACAGCGGGGAACATAGCGAGGACACAGCGGACCCAGC
>NW_012304290.1:0-2952 GCF_000151885.1 Dipodomys ordii
TCAAGCAGTGTCCTCCCTGTGTCCCCCACTGTGTCCCGCTGTATCCCCCGCTGTGCCCCGCAGTGTCCCGCCGTGTCCCGCTGGGTACCCCGCTGTGTCCTGCTGTGTCCCCCGCTGTGCCCCGCAGTTTCCTGCTGTGTCCCGCTCTGTCCCCCACTGTGTCCCCCGCTGAGTCCTCTATGTATCGCCGCTGTGTCCCGCTGTGTCCTCGCTGCGTCCCCTGCTGTCTCCCGCTTTGTCCCACGCTGTGTCCCACTGTGTCCCGCTGTGTCCTCGCTGTGTCCCCTGCTGTGTCTACTGCTGTGTCCCCACTGTGTCCCGCTGTGTCTCGCTGTGTCCCGCTGTGTCCTCGCTGTTTCCCACGCTGTGTTCTGCTGTGTCATCGCTGTGTCCCCCGCTGTGTCCCGTTGTGTCCCCAGCTGTGTACCCCACTGTATCCCGCTGTGTCCCCGCTGTATCGACGCTGTGTCCCGCTGGGTCCCGCTGTGTCCTCCCTGTGTTCCCCACTGTGTCCCTCTATGTATCCCTCTGTGTCCCTCGCTGTGACCCGCTGTGTCCCGCTGTGTACTGCTGTGTCCCCCGCTGTGTCCCGCTGTGTCCCCGCTGTGTCCCAATGTGTCCACGCTGTGTCCCGCGCTGGGTCCCGCTGGGTCCCCCTGTTTCCCCCGCTGTGTCCCGCTGTGTCCGGCTGTGTCCCCCGCTGTGTCCCCCGCTGTGTCCCCCGCAGTGTCAGCGCTTTGTCCCGCTGCGTCCTCACTGTCCCCCGCTGTCTCCCGCTCTGTACCCCGCTGTGTCTCAAGCTTTGTCCCCGCTGTGTCCCACTGTGTCCCGCTGTGTCCCGCTGTGTCCCCCACTGTGTCCCGTTGTGTCAACAGCTGTGTACCCCGCTGTGTCCCGCTGTGTGCCCGCTGTATCGTCGCTGTGTCCCGCTGGGTCCTGCTGTGTCTCTCTCTGTGTTCCCCACTGTGTCCCGCTGTGTCTCCCGCTGTGTCCCTCGCTGTGTCCCCCGCTGTGTCCCGCTGTGTCCCGCTGTGTCCCCCGCTGTGTCCTTGCTGTGTCCCCGCTGGGTCCCGCTGGGTCCCACAGTGTCCCCCGCTGAGTCCGGTTGTGTCACCGCTGTGTCCCGCTGTGTCCTCCCTTTGTTCCCCGCTGTGTCCCGCTGTGTCCGCCGCTGTGTCTCTCGCTGTGTCCCCGGCTGTGTCCGGCTGTGTCCCGTTGTGTCCCCCGCTGTGTCCTTGCTGTGTCCCCGCTGTGTCCTGCTGTGTCCCGCAGTGTCCCCAGCTGTGTCCCGCTGTGTCACCGCTGTGTCCCGCTTTGTCCTCGCTGTGTCCCCCGCTGTGTCCTGCTTTGTGCCTGCTGTGTACCCCGCTGTGTCCCTCTGTGTCCCCTGCTGTGTCCCGCTGGGTCCCCTGCTCTGTCCCCACTGTATCACGCTGTGTTTCGCTGTGTCCGTCTGTGTCCTCGCTCTGTCTCCCTCAGTGTCCAGCTGTGTCTTCCCTGTGTCCCCTGCTGTGTCCCGCTGTGTCCTCTGCTGTGTCCCGCTGTGTCACGCTCTGTCCCCTCTGTGTCCCTCTGTGTCCAGCTCTGTCCCTGTTGTGTGTCCGCTGTGCCCCGCTGTGTACCCTTCTGTGTCCAGTTGTGTCCCCTCTGTGTCCCGCTGTGTCCCTTCTCTTTCCCCCGCTGTCCACCGCTGTGTCCCCCGGCTGTGTCCCGCAGTGTCCCCGCTGTGTCCCTCTGTGTCCTACTGTGTCCCGTGGTGTCCCGCTTTTTCCCCTCTATGTCCCCTGCTGAGTCCCCTCTGTGTCCCCGCTGTGTCCAGCTGTGTCCTCGCTGTGTCCTCCGCTGTCTCCCGCTTTGTCCCACGCTGTGTCCTACTGTGTCCCACTGTGTCCCTGCTGTGTCCCCCGCTGTGTCCCGCTGTGTCCCGCTGTGTCCCCCGGTGTGTCCCGCTGTGTCCCCGCAGGTTCACCGCTGTTTCACGCTGTGTCCTGCTGTGTTCCGTGGTGTCCTGCTTTGTCCCCCGCTGTGTCCCGCTGTGTCCAATGCTGGGTCCCCGCTGGGTCCCGCTGTGTCTCGCTGTTTCCCGCTGTGTCCTCGCTTTGTCCCATGCTGTGTTCCGCTGTGTCCTCCCTGTGTCCCACGCTGTGTCCCGCTGTGTCCCCCGCTGTGCCCCACAGTGTCCCGCTGTGTCCCGCTGTGTCCTCGCTGTGTCCAACTGTGTCCCCGCTGTTTCCGCGCTGGGTCCTGCTGTGTCCCGCTGTGTCCCGCTGGGTCGCCCGCTTTGTCCCGCTGTGTCCCCGCAGTGTCCCCGCTGTGTCCCGCTGTGTCCCACTGTGTCCTGTGGTGTCCCGATTTGTCCCCCGCTATGTCCCCTGCTGAGTCCCCTCTGTGTCCCCGCTGTGTCCCACTGTGTCCCCCGCTGTGTCCCACTGTGTCCCCCGCTGTGTCCTGCTGTGTCCCGCTGTGTCCTGCTGGGTCCCGCTGTGTCCCCGCTGTGTCCCCGCTGTGTCCCGCTGTGTTCCCCGCTGTGTCCCGCTGTGTCCCCGCAGGTTCACCGCTGTTTCACGCTGTGTCCCGCTGTGTTCCGTGGTGTCCCGCTTTGTCCCCCGCTGTGGCCCCCCTGAGCCACCTCTGTGTCCCCGCTGTGTCCCACTGTGTCCTCGCTGTGTCCGCCTCTGTCTCCTGCTCTGTCCACTGCTGTGTCTCACGCTTTGTCCCCGCTGGGTCCCACTGTGTCCCGCTCTGTCCCCCACTGTGTCCCCCGCTGAGTCCTCTATGTGTCACCACTGTGTCCCGCTGTGTCCTCGCTGTGTCCCCTGCTATCTCCCGCTTTGTCCCACGATGTGTCCCGCAGTGTCCCGCTGTGTCCCGCTGTGTCCCCGCTGTATCGACGCTAAGTCCCGCTTGGTCCCGCTGTGTCCTCGCTGTGTTCCCCGCTGTGTCCCTGAGAAA
>NW_012304291.1:0-2951 GCF_000151885.1 Dipodomys ordii
GCCTCATGTGCTGCTGGTCCGCTGGTCCCGTGGTCCGCTGGTCATGCTGGTCCTGCTGGTCCGCTGAGTCCTGCGGTGTCTGCTGTGTCCAGCTGTTCCCCGCTGTGTCCCCCGCTGTGTCACCCTGTGTCCAGCTGTGTCACGCTGTGTCCCACTGTGTCCCCTCTGTGTCCCCCGCTGTGTCCCGCTGTGTCCATGCTGTGTCCCACACTGTGTCGAAGCTCTGTCCCCCGCTTTGTCCCCCTGAGTCCCGCTATGTTCCCCTCTGTGTCCCCGCTCTGTCCGGCTGTGTTTCCGACTGTGTCCCAGCTCTGTCCCTGCTGTGTCAAGCTGTGTCCTGCTGTGTCCTCGCTTGTCCCCTGCTGTGTCCCGCTGTGTCCCCCGCTGTGTCCCGCTGTGTCCCCGTTGTCCCCCAGTGTGTCCCTGCTGTCCCCCGCTGTGTCCCACGCTGTGTCCCCGCTGTTTCCCTCTGAGTCCCGCTGTGTCCTCGCTTGTCCCCTGCTGTGTCCCGCTGTGTCCTTGCTGTGTCCCTCTGTGTCCAAGTGTGTCCACCGCTCTGTCCCTCGCTGAATCCCCCGCTCTATCCATGCTGTGTCCCCGCTGTGTCCCCGCTATGTCCCGCTGTGTCCCGCTGTGTCCTCGGTGTGTCTCGCTGTGTCCCCTGCTGTATCACGCTGTGTTCCGCTGTGTACTGCTGTGTCACCGGCTGTGTCCCTCTGTGTCCCCGCTGTGTCCCACTGTGTCCCGCTATGTCCCCGCTTTGTCCCGCTTTGTCCTCGCTGGGTCCCCGCTGTGTCCCGCTGTGTCCCCCTGTGTCCTCGGTGTGTCCCCACTGTGTCCCCCGCTGTGTCCCGCTGTGTCCCCTGCTGTGTCCCCACTGTGTCACCCGCTGTGTCCAGCTGTGTCCCGCTGTGTCCCCCGCTGTGTCCCGCTGTGTCCCCTGCTGTGTCCCGCTGTGTCCTCGCTGTTTCCGGCTGTGTCCTCCGCTGTCTCCCCCGCTGTGTCCCGCTGTGTCCCGCTGTGTCACCGCTGTCCACCGCTGTGTCCCACTGTGTCCCGCAGTGTCACCGCTGTGTCCCGAGTGTCCCTACAGTTTCCCCTCTGTGTCCCGCTGCATTCCCGGTGTGTCCAGCTGTGTCCCGCTCTGTTTCCCCAACTGTGTCCCCCACTGTGTGGTCTGTATCCCCCGCTGTGTTCCCCACTGTGTCCCGCTGTGTTCCCCGCTGTGTCCCACTGTGTCCTTGCTGTGTCCCCGGTGTGTCCCGCTGTGTCCCCGATGTGTCCTGCTGTTTCCCCACTGTGTTCCCGCTGTGTCCCGCTGTGCCCCGCTGTGTCCCTGCTGTGTCCCCTCTCTGTCCCCTTTGTGTCCCTTCCTGTGTCCCGCTGTGTCCCCTGCTGTGTCCCCCACTGTGTTCCCCACTGTGTGGGCTTTGTCCTCTGCTGTGTCACCCGCTGTGTCCCACTGTGTCCCCGCTGAGTCCCGCTGTGTCCCCCGCTGTGTCCCGCTGTGTCCCTGCTGTGTATCCGATGTGTCCTGCTGTGTCCCCTCTGTGTTCCCGCTGTTTCCCCCCTGTGCACCGCTGTATCCCGCTGTGTCCTCGCTGTGTTCCCCGCTGTGTCCCCCCTGTGTCCCCGCTGTGTTACCACCGTGTCCTGCTTTGTCCCGCTGTGTCCCCGCTGTGTCCGCGTTGTGTCCCATGCTTTGTCCCACTGTGTCCCCCGCTGTTTCGCGTTGTGTCCCCGCTGTGTCCTGCTGTGTCACGCTGTGTTCCTGCTGTGTTCCCCGCAGTGTCCCCGCTGTGTCCTCGCTGTGTCCCACTGTGTCCTCGCTGTGTCCCCCTCTGTGTCCCGCTATGTCCCCCGCTGTGTCCCGATGTGGCCCGCTGTGTCCCCCTTTGTGTCTCTCTGTGTCCACCGCTATGTCTCCGCTGTGTCCCGCTGTGTCCCACTGTGTCCTCGCTTGTCCCCTACTGTGTCCCGCTGTCCCCCGCTTTGTCCCGCTGTGTCCCCATTGTCCCCTGCTGTATCCCCGCTGTAACCTGCTGTGTCCCCCACTGTGTTTCGCTGTGTCTCGCTGTGTCCCCCGCTGTGTCCCCCGCTGTGTCCTGCTGTGTCCCCCTGTGTCCCCCGCTGTGTCCCGCAGTGTTCCCCGCTGAGGCCCCCTTATGTGTCCCCGCTGTGTCCTGCTGTGTCCCCCGCTGTGTCCCCTGCTGTGTCGCGCTGTGTCCCCGCTGTGTCCCCCTCTGTGTCCCCGCTGTGTCCCCGTTGTCCCCTGCTGTGTCCCCCGCTGTGTCCCGCTGTGTCCCGCTGTGTCCCCTCTGTCCCCCGCTGTGTCCCGCTGTGTCCCTCTGTGTTCTCCGCTGTGTCCCTCTGGGTCCCCCGCTGTGGCCCCGCTGTGTCCCGATGTGTCCCCGCTGTGTCCTGCTGTGTCACCACAGTGTACCAGCTGTGTCCCGCTGAGTCCCTGCTGTGTCCCGCTGTGTCCAGCTGTGTCCCCTGCTGTATCCGCGCTGTGTCCCCTGCTGTGTCCCGCTGTGTCCCGCTGTGTCCCTCTCTGTCCCATGCTGTGTCCCCGCTGTGTCACCGCTGTGTCCCACTGTGTCCCTCGCTGTGTTCCCCATTGTGTCCCCGCTGTGTCCCGCTGTGTCCCTCGCTGTGTCCCCGCTGTGTCCCACTGTGTCCCCGCTGTGTCCCCCGTTGTGTCCCTTCTGTGTCCCCGCTGTGTCCCGCTGTGTGCCCACTGTGTCCCCCGCTGTGTCCCCTCTGTTCCACGCTGTGTCCCACTGTGTCCCGCTGTGTCCTCGCTAATCACATGATAAGTCCCGCTGTGTCCTAGCCGTGTCCCTCAGTGTCCAGCAGTGTCCACCGCTCTGTCCCCCACTGAGTCACCCGCTCTATCCCTGCTGTGTCCCCGCTATATCCCACTGAGTCCCGCTGAGTCCTCGCCCAGT
>NW_012304292.1:0-2951 GCF_000151885.1 Dipodomys ordii
TCTGCTTCTTCAGCTTCTCCTGCTTCTCCTTATGCATCTTCTTCTGCTTCTGATTCTCCTTGTACTGCTTCTTCTGCTTCTGTTTCTCCTTCTGCTTCTCCTTTTGCTTCTTTTGCTTCTCTTTCTGATACTCCTTCTCCTTCTGCTTCTGTTTCTCTTTCTCCTTCTTGTTTTCCTGCTTTTCCTTCTGCTTCTCCTTCTGCTGCAACTGCTACTGCTTCTGCTTCTTCTGTTTCTTCTGCTTCTCCTTTTGCTTTTGATTCTCTTTCTGCTTCGGTTTCTCCTTCAGCTTGTCATTCTGCTTCTCCAGATTCTGCTTCTTCTGCTTCTCCTGTTTCTCCTTCTGCTTCAGGTTCTGCTTTTGCTTCTTTGGATTTTTTTGCTTCTGCTTCTCCTGCTTCTGCTTCTTCTGCTTCCCCTCCTTCTCTTTCTGCTTCTCCTTCTGTGTCTGCTTCTCCTTCTGCTTCTGCTTCTGCTTCTTGTCCTTCTCCTGTTTCTTCTGCTTCTGCTTCTCCTGCTTCTGCTTTTTCTGCTTTTCCTGCTTCTCTTTCTGCTTCTCCTTCTGCTTCTGCTTCTCCTTCGGCTTCTGCTCCTTCTCCTTCTTCTGTTTCTTCTTCTTCTGCTTCTCCCGCTTCTGCTTCTTCTGCTTCTCGTTCTGCTTCTCTTCGTCGGCTTCTCTTTCTACTTCTGCTTCTCCCGCTTCTGCTTCTTCTCTTTAGTTCTTCTCCTTCTGCTTCTGCTTCTTCTGCTTCTCCTGCTTCTCCTTCTGCATCTCCTTCTGCTTGTGCTTTTCCTTGTGCTTCTTCTTCTGCTTCTGCTTCTCCTTCTCCTTCTTCTGCTTCTCCGTCTGTTTCTGCTTCTTCTGCTTTTCCTCATTCTTTTTCTGCTTCTGCTTCTGTTTCTCCTTCTCCTTCTCGTTCTTCTGTTATTTCTTGTGCTTCTTTTTCTGCTTCTACATCTTCAGCTTCTTCTGCTATTGCTTCTTTTTCTTCTGTTTCTTCTGCTTCTCCTTCTGATTTTGGTTCTCTTTCTGCTTCTGCTTCTCCTTCTGCTTCTGCAGATTCTGCTTCTTCTGCTTCTCCTTCTGCTTCAGGTTCTGCTTCTGCTTCTTCAGATTCTTATGCTTCTGCATCTCCTGCTTCTGCTTCTTCTGCTTCCGCACCTTCCGCACCTTCTCTTTCTGCTTCTCCTTCTGTTTTTGCTTCTCCTTCTGCTTCTGCTTCTTCTCCTTCTTCTGTTTCTTCTGCTTCTGCTTTTCCTTCTTCTGCTTCTCCTGCTTCTCGTTCTGCTTCTCTTTCTGCTTCTCCTTCTCCTTCTTATGCTTCTCCTTCTGCTTCTGCTTCTCCTTCTGCTTCTGCTTCAATTTCTCCTTCTGCTTCTCATTCTGCTTCTGTGTATTCTGTTTCTTCTGCTTCTCCTGCTTCTGCTTCTCCTGCTTCTCCTACTTCTCGTGCTGCTTTTCCTTCTGCGTCTCTTTCTGCTTCTGCTTATCCTTTTGCTTCTCCTACTCCTAATCCTTCTCTCTCGCCTTCTCCATCTTCTTCTTCTGCTTCTCCTGCTGCTTCTGCTTCTGCTTATTCTACTATTTCTGTTTCTTCTGCTTCTGCTTCAGATTGTGCTTCTTCTGTTTCTCCTTCTGCTTCAGATTCTGCTTCTGCTTCTTCGGCTTCTCCTGTTTCTTCTGCTTCTGCTTCTCCTGCTTCTCCTGCTTCTCCTGCTTCTCTTTCTGCTTCTCCTTCTGCTACTGCTCTTCTCCTTCTTCTGTTTCTTTTGCTTCTGTTTCTTCTGATTCTTCTTCTTCTATTTCTTCTGATTCTACTTCTGCTTTTGCTTCTTCTGCTTCTCCTGCTTCTCCTTCTGCATCTTCTTCTGCTTCTGCTTCTCCTTCTGCTGCTTCTTCTGCTTCTGCTTCTCCTTCTTCTGCTTCTCCTTCTGCTTCTCCTTCTGCTTCTCGTTCTGCTTCTGATTCTCCTTCTGCTCTTCCTACTCCTAATCCTTCTCTTTCTCCTTCTCTTTCTTCTTCTTCTGCTTCTCGTTCTGCTTCTGCTACTGCTTCTTCTGCTTGATCTGTTTCTTCTGCTTCAGGTCCTGCTTCTGCTTCTTCAGCTTCTTCTGTTTCTTCTGCTTCTGCTTCTCCTGCTACTGCTTCTTCTGCTTCTCTTTCAGCTTCTCCTTCTGCTTCTGCTTCTCCTTCTGCTCCTTCTCCTTCTACTGTTTCTTCTTCTTCTTCTGCTTCTCCCGCTTCTGCTTCTTCTGCTTCTCCTTCCTTTCCTCTGCTTCTGCTTCTCCTTCTCCTTCTTCTGCTTCTCTTTCTGTTTCTGCTTCTTCTGATTCTCCAACTAATCTTTCTTCTTCTCCTTCTGTTTCTGCTTCTCTTTCTGCTTCTCCATCTCCTTCTGCTTCAACTTCTGCTGCTCCTTCTCCTTCTTCTGTTTCTCCCTCTGCTTCTGCTTCTGCTTCTTATGCTTCTTGATCTTCTGCTTCTGCTTCTCCTGCTTCTGCTTCTTATGCTTCTACTGCTTCTTCTTCTGCTTCTGCTTCTTCTGCTTCTTCTCCTTGTACTTCTCTTTCTGCTTCTGCTTCTCCTGCTTGTTTTTCTGCTTCTTCTGCTGCTTCTCCTTCTGCTGCTTCTTCTACTTCTCCTTCTGCTTCTCTTTTTGCTTCTCTTTCTGCTTCTGCTCCTTATGTTTCTCCTGCCTGAATCTGGTTCTACTTCTTCTGCTGCTTCTCCTTCTGCTTCTGCATCTACTTCTGCTTCTGTTTCTGCTTCTTCTGCTTTTTCTCTTTCGGCTTCTCCTGCTTCTGCATCTTGTGCTTCTCCTGCTTCTCTTTCTGCTTCTCATTCCGCTTCTGCTTCTCCTTCTGCTTCTGCTTCTCCTCCTTCTCCTTCTCCTACTTCTGCTTCTCCTTCATCTTCTGCTTTCTTCTGCTTCTCCTGCTTCCCGTTCTGA
>NW_012304293.1:0-2951 GCF_000151885.1 Dipodomys ordii
TCATGTCCGCTGTGTCCTCGCTGTGTCCCGCTGTGTCTCGCTGTGCCCCCACTCTGTCCCGTTGTGTCCACAGCTGGGTACCATGCTGTGTAACCCTGTGTCCCCGCTGTATCGACTCTGTGTCCTGCTGGGTCCCGTTGTGTCCTCGCTGTGTTCCCTGCTGTGTCCCTCTGTGTCCCCAGCTGAGTCCCCCGCTGTGTCCCGCTGTGTCCTCGCTGGGTCCCCCGCTGTGTCCCGCTGAGTCCCACGCTGTGTTTCGCTGTGTCCTGCTATGTCCAGCTTGGTCCCTGCTGTGTCCCGCTGTGTGCCCGCTGTGTCCCGCTGTGTACTCCGTTGTGTCCAGCTGTATCACCGCTGTGTCTCACTTTCGCCCCTCTCTGTCTCCGCTGTCCCCTGCTGTGTCCCCCGCTGTGTCCCGCTGTGTGCCGCTGTGTCCCCCACTTTGTCTCGCTGAGTCCCCTCTGTGTCACCGCTGTGTCCCGCTGTGTACCCCGCTGTGTCCCACTATGTTCCCGCAGTGTCCCCGCTGTGTACCGCTCTTTCCCGCTTTGTCCTCTCTGTGTCCCCCTCAGTGTCCCGTTGTGTCCCCAGCTGTGGACCCCGGTGTGTCCTGCTGTGTCCCCGCTGTAACGACGCTGGGTCCCACTGGGTCCCGCTATGTCCTCCCTGTGTTCCCTGCTGTGTCCCAGCTGTGTACCTCGCTGTGTCCCGCTGTCTCCCAGCAGTATCGACGCTGGGTCCCACTGGGTCCCGCTGTGTCCTCCCTGTGTCCCACGCTGTGTCCCACTGTGTCCGCCACTTTGTCCCGCTGTGTCTACTGCTTTGTCCCCGCTGTGTCCCGCTGTGTCCCGCTGTGTCCTCGCTGTGTCCCACGCGGTGTTCTGCTGTGGCCACACTTTTTTCCCCGCTGTGTCCCGCTGTGTACCCCTCTGTGTCCCCCCGCTGTGTCCCGCTGTGTCCCCCGCTGTGTCCCTGCTGTGTCCCCGCTGTGTCCCACTGTGTCCCGCTGTGTACTGCTGTGTCCCCCGCTGAGTCCCGCTGTGTCCCAATGTGTCCTCGCTCTGTCCCCCTCTGTGTACCGCTGTGTCCTTCCTGTGTCCCCCGCTGTGTCCCGCTGTGTCCTGCTGTGTCCCGCTCTGTCCTTGCTGTGTCCCCCACTGTGTGCAGCTGTGTCCTCGTTGTGTCCCCCACTGTGTCTCGCTGTGTCCTTTTGTGTCACGCTGTTTCCCCGCTGTGTCCCTGCTGTGTCCCTCTGTGTACCCTGCTGTGTCCAGCTTTGTCCCCGCCGTGTCTCGCTGTGTCCCCCGCTGTGTCCTGCTGTGTCCCCCGCTGAGTCCCCGCAGTGTCCCAGCTGTGTCCCGCTGTGTCCCCCGCTGTGTCCCGCTGTGTCCCGCTGTGTCCTTGCTGTGACCCGCTCTGTCCCCACTGTATCGACGCTGTGTCCCGCTGTGTTCCGCTAGGTCCTCGCTGTGTTCCCCGCTGTGTCCAGCTGTGTACCCCTCTGTGTCTCCCGCTGTGTCCCGCTGTGTCCCCCGCTCTGACCCGCTGTGTCCCGCTTTGTCCCCCACTGTGTCCCTGCTGTCTCCCCGGTGTGTCCCACTGTGTCCCGCTGTGTACTGCTGTGTCTCCCGCTGAGTTCCGCTGTGTCCCGCTGTGTCCCAAGTGTGTGCCCGCTGTGTCCCTCTGTGTACCCCGCTGTGTCCAGCTGTGTCCCCGCTGTGTCCCGCTGTGTCCCCTGTCCCCTGCTGTCCCCCGCTGTGTCCCCCGCGGTGTCCCGCTGTGTCTCGCTGTGTCCCTGCTTTGTCCCGCTTTGCCCCTGCTGTGTCACCGTTCTGTCCCGCTGTGTCACACTGTGTCCCGTGTTGTCCCGCTTTTTCCCCCGCTGTGACCTCGCTATGTTTCCAGCTGTGTCCCGCTGTGTACCACTCTGTGTCCCCCGCTGTGTCCCGCTGTGTACCCGCTGTGTCCCTCTATGTTCCCTCAGTGTCCCAGCTGTGTCCCGCTGTGTCCTCGCTGTGTCCACTGCTGTGTCCCGTTGTGTCCCCAGCTGTGTACACCACTATGTCCCGCGGTGTCCCCGCTGTATCGACGCTGTGTCCTGCTGGGTCCCGCTGTGTCCCCCGATGTGTCCCTTTGTGTCCCCAGCTTTGTACTCCGCTGTGTCCCGCTGTGTACCCCGCTGTGTCCCGCTATATTCCCGCAGTGTCCCCGCTGTGTCCCGCTGTGTCCTCACTGTGTCCCTGCTGTGTCCCTGCTGTGTCCCGCTGTGTCCCGCTGTGTCCTCGATATGTCCCACGCTGTGTTCCGCTGTGTCCCCCGCTGTGTCCCGCTGTGTCCCGCTGTGTCCCCGCTGTGACCCGCTGTGTCCCGCTGTGTCCCCCGCTGTGTCCCCACTGTGTGCCCTCTGTGTCCCGCTGTGTACCCCGCTGTGTCCAGCAGTGTCCCCGCTGTGTCCCGCTTTGTCCCCTCTCTGTCCCCTGCTGTCCCCCGCTGTGTCCCCCGCTGTGTTCCCACTGTGTCCCGCTGTGTCGCCCACTTTGCCCCGCTGGGCCCCTGCAGTGTCCCCGCTGTGTCCTACTGTGTCACACTGTGTCCCGTGTTGTCCTGCTTTGGCCCCCGCTGTGACCTCGCTGTGTTTCTCGCTGTGTCCCGCTGTGTACCCTTCTGTGTCTCCCGCTGTGTCCCGCTGTGTACCCCGCTGTGTCCAGCTGTGTCCTCGCTGTGTCCCCCGCTGTCTCTTGCTTTGTCCCACGCTGTGTCCCGCTGTGACGCGCTGTGTCCTCGCTGTGTCCCCCGCTGTGTCCCGCTGTGTCCCCGCTGTGTCCACTGCTGTGTCCCACTGTGTGCCCCGCTGTGTCCCGCTATGTCCCTGCAGTGTCCCCGCTGTGTCCCGCTGTGTCCCACTGTGTCCCGTGGTGTCCCAGTTTGTCCCCCGCTGTGTCCCCTGGTGA
>NW_012304294.1:0-2951 GCF_000151885.1 Dipodomys ordii
TAGCGGGACACAGCAGGGGACACAGCGAGGACAGAGCGGCACACAGCGTGGGACAAAGCGGGAGACAGCAGGGGACACAGCGAGGACACAGCGGGACACAGCGGCGAAACATAGAGGACTCAGCGGGGGACACAGTGGGGGACAGAGCGGGACACAGCGGGACACTGCGGGGCACAGCGGGGGACACAGCGGGACACAGCGGGGGACCCAGCGGGACACAGCGGGACACTGCGGGGCACAGCGGGGGATACAGCGGGACACAGCGGGGGACACAGGGAGGACACAGCTTAACACAGCATGGGACAAAGCGAGGACCAAGCGGGACACAGCGAGACACAGCGGGACACAGCGGGGACCCAGCAGTGGACACAGCGGGACACAGCGGGGGACAAAGCGGGACACCACGGAACACAGCAGGACACAGCGTGAAACAGCGGTGAACCTGCGGGGACACAGCGGGACACAGTGTGGGACATAGCAAGGAAACAGCGGGGAACACAGCGGGGGACACTGCGGGACACAGCGGGGAACACAGCGAGGACACAGCGGGACCCAGCGGGACCCAGCGGGACACAGCGTCGATACAGCGGGGATACAGTGTTACACAGCGTGGTTCACATCTGTGGACACAACGGGACACAGTGGGGCAGAGCGGGACACAGTGGGACACAGCGAGGACAAATCGTGAGACGTAGCGGGGGACAGACCGGGAGACAGCGGGGCACACAGCGAGGACACAGCAGGACACAGCGGGACACAAGAGGGACAGAGCGGGACACAGCGGGACACAGCGGGGGACACAGTGGGACACAGCGGGGGACCCAGCGAGGACACAGCGGGACACAGCGGGGAACACAGCGAGGACACAGCGGGGGACACATCGGGGGACACTGCGGGACACAGCGGGACACAGCGTCGATACAGCGGGGACACAGCGTTACACAGCGTGGTACACAGCTGTGGACACAACGGGACACAGTGGGATCACAGCGGGACACAGCGGAACACAGTGGGACACATCGGGGACAAAGCGTGAGACACAGCGTGGGACAGAGCAGGAGACAGAGGGGGACACAGCGAGGACACAGCGGGACACAGCGGGGGAAACAGCGGGACACAGCGGTAGACAAAGGGGGACAGAGCGGGGGACACAGCGGGACACAGCGGTGGACAGAGCGATACACAGCGGTGGACACAGCGAGGACACAGCGGGACCCAGGGGGACACAGCGTCGATACAGCGGGGACAGAGTGGGCCACAGCGGGACACAGCAGGAACAAAGCAGTAGACACAGCAGGACACAGCAGGGGACACAGCGGGACACAGCCGGGGACACAGGTAGGACAGAGCGGGACACAGCGGGGACACAGCGGGGACACATGCGGGGACTCAGCGGGGGACACAGCTGGAGACAAAGCGGGACACCACGGGACACAGCGGAACACAGCGGGGACAAGGAGGAGACAGAGCAGGACACAGCGAGGACACAGCGGGACAAAGCAGGGTAAACAGCAGGGGACACAGCGGAACATAGCGGGACACAGCGGGGGACACAGCGGGACACAGCGGGGGACACAGCGAGGACACAGCGGGATACAGCGGGGGACACAGCGAGGACACAGCGGGGGACACACCGGGGGACACAGCGGAACACAGCAGGGAACACAGCGAGGACACAGCGGGACACAGCAGGACACAGCGTCTATACAGCGGGGATACAGCGTTACACAGTGTGGTACACATCTGTGGACACAAGGGGACACAGTGTGGGCACAGCGGGACACAGCGGGACACAGTGGGACAAAGCAAGGACAAATCGTGAGACACAGCGAGGGACAGAGCTCGAGACAGCGGGGGACACAGCTAGGACACAGCAGGGCACAGCGGGACACAGCAGGGACACAGCGGGACACAGCGGGACACAGCGGGACACAGCGGGGCAAAGCGTGAGACACAGTGGGGGACAGAGAGTGAGACAGCGGGGGACACAGCGAGGACACAGCGGGACACAGCGGGGGAAACAGCAGGACACAGCGGTGGACACAGGGGGACAGAGCGGGGGACACAGCGGGACACAGCGGGGGAAAGAGCGGGACACAGCGGTGGACACAGCGGGATAGAGCGGAGACACAGCGGGACACAGCGGTGGACACAGCGGGACACAGTGGTGGACACAGCGAGGACCCAGCGGGACACAGCGTCGATACAGCGGGGACAGAGTGGGCCACAGCGGGGTACACAGCTGGGGACACAACGGGGCACAACCGGGGACACAGCAA
Source organism: Dipodomys ordii (assembly GCF_000151885.1). Lineage (NCBI taxonomy): Eukaryota > Metazoa > Chordata > Mammalia > Rodentia > Heteromyidae > Dipodomys > Dipodomys ordii. The sequence continues at coordinate 2,280 of NW_012304294.1, forward strand.
GTACTCAGCGGAACACAGCGTGGGACACAGTGAGGACACAGGGGGACACAGCGGGACACAGCTGGACACAGCAGGAACACAGCAGTAGACACAGCGGGCACAAAGCGGGGACACAGCGGGACACAGCAGGACACAGCAGGGACAGAGCGGGACACAGCGGGGGACCCAGCGAGGACACAGCGGGACACACCGGGGAACACAGCGAGGACACAGCGGGGGACACAGCGGGGTACACAGCGGGGGACACAGCGGGGGACACTGCGGGACACAGCCGTGAACACAGCGAGGACACAGCGGGACACAGCAGGACACAGCGTCGATACTGCGGGGACACAGCGTTACACAGCGTGGTACACAGCTGTGGACACAACGGGACACAGTGGGGGCACAGCGGGACACAGCGGAACACAGTGGGACACAGTTGGGACAAAGCATGAGACACAGCGGGGAACAGAGCAGGAGACAGCGGGGAACACAGCGAGGACACAGCGGGACACAGCGGGGGAAACAGCGGGACACAGCGGTGGACACAGGGGGAGAGAGCGGGGGACACAGCGGGACACAGCGGTGGAAACAGCGGGACACAGCGGTGGACCCAGCGAGGACCCAGCGGGACCCAGCGGGACACAGCATCGATACAGCTGGGATACAGCCTTACACAACCTGGTATGA
>NW_012304295.1:0-2951 GCF_000151885.1 Dipodomys ordii
GAAGAAGAAGAAGAAGAAGAAGAAGAAGAAGAAGAAGAAGAAGAAGAAGAAGAAGAAGAAGACGAAGAAGAAGGAGAAGACGAAGAAGACGAAGAAGAAGAAGAAGAAGAAGAAGAAGAAGAAGAAGAAGAAGAAGAAGAAGAAGAAGAAGAAGAAGAAGAAGAAGAAGAAGAAGAAGAAGAAGAAGAAGAAGAAGCATCAACATAAGGAGAAGCATAAGGAGAAGCATAAGGAGCAGCAGTAGAAGCAGAAGAAGCAGAAGCAGGAGAAGCAGAAACAGAAGAAAAAGAATTAGCAAAAGAAGCAGAAGCAGAAGCAGTGGGAGAAGCAGAAGAAGGAAAAGGAGAAGGAGCAGCAGAAGGAGAAGCAGAAGCAGAAAGAGAAGCAGAAACAGAAGGAGAACAAGAAGGAGAAGCAGGAGAATCAGAAGAAGCAGAAGTAGAAGCAGAAAGAGGAGAAGAAGGAGAAGCAGAAGTAGAGTCAGAAGAAACAGAAGAAGAAGAATCAGAAGAAACAGAAGCAAAAGAAACAGAAGAAGGAGAAGAGCAGAAGCAGAAGCAGAAGGAGAAGCAGAAGCAGAAGGAGAAGCATAAAGAGAAGCAGGAGAAGCAGAAGAAGCAGGAGAAGCAGAAGCAGAAGAAACAGGAGAAGCCGAAGAAGCAGAAGCAGAATCTGAAGCAGGAGAAACAGAAGAAGCACAATCTGAAGCAGAAGCAGAAGAAACAGAAATAGTAGAATAAGCAGAAGCAGAAGCAGCAGGAGAAGCAGAAGAAGAAGACGGAGAAGGCGAAAGAGAAGAATTAGGAGTAGGAAAAGCAAAAGAATAAGCAGAAGCAGAAAGAGACGCAGAAGGAGAAGCAGCACGAGAAGTAGGAGAAGCAGAAGCAGGAGAAGCAGAAGAAACAGAAGACGCAGAAGCAGAATGAGAAGCAGAAGGAGAAATTCAAGCAGAAGCAGAAGGAGAAGCAGAAGCCGAAGGAGAAGCAGAAGAAGGAGAAGGAGAACAGAAAGAGAAGCAGAAAGAGAAGCACAACGAGAAGCAGGAGAAGCAGAAGCAGGAGAAGCAGAAGCAGAAGAAACAGAAGAAGGAGAAGCAGCAGAAGCAGAAGGAGAAGCAGAAACAGAAGGAAAAGCAGAAAGAGAAGCAGGAGAAGCAGAAGATGCAGCAGCAGGAGAAGCAGAAGGAGAAGCAGAAGCAGAAAGAGAAGCAAAAGCAGAAGGAGAAGCAGAAGGAGAAGCAAAAGAAACAGAAGAAGCAGAGGCAGTAGCAGAAGAAGCAGAAGATGCAGAAGGAGAAGCAGAAGGAAAAGCAGAAGAACGAGAAGGAGAAGGAGAAACAGAAGGAGAAGCAGAAAGAGAAGCAGAAGTAGGAGCAGGAGAAGGAAAAGCAGCAGGAGAAGCAGAAAGAGCAGCAGAAGGAGAAGCAGTTGATTCAGAAACAGGAGAACAGAAGCAGAAGAAACAGGAGCAGGACAATAAGCAGAAGCAGAAGGAGAAGCAGAAGCAGTAGGAGAAGCAGAAAGAGAAGGAGGGGAAGCAGAAGAAACAGAAGCAGGAGAAGCATAAGCAGAAGAAACAGGAGAAGCCGAAGAAGCAGAAGCAGAATCTGAAGCAGAAGGAGAAACAGAAGAAGCACAATCTGAAGCAGAAGAAACAGAAATAGTAGAATAAGCAGAAGCAGAAACAGCAGGAGAAGCAGAAGAAGAAGACGGAGAAGGCGAGAGAGAAGGATTAGGAGTAGGAGAAGCAAAAGGATAAGCATAAGCAGAAAGAGACGCAGAAGGAGAAGCAGCACGAAAAGTAGGAGAAGCAGGAGAAGCAGAAGCAGGAGAAGAAGCAGAAGCAGGAGAAGCAGAAGAAACAGAAGACGCAGAAGCAGAATGAGAAGCAGAAAGAGAAATTGAAGCAGAAGAAGAAGCAGAAGGAGAAGCAGAAGCAGAAGAAGGAGAAGGAGAAGCAGAAAGAGAAGCAGAAAGAGAAGCACAACGAGGAGCAGGAGAAGCAGAAGCAGGAGAAGCAGAAGCAGAAGAAACATAGGAAGGAGAAGAAGCAGAAGCAGAAGCAGCAGAAACACAAGGAAAAGCAGAAAGAGAAGCAGGAGAAGCAGAAGAAGCAGCAGCAGGAGAAGCAGAAGCAGAAGAAGCCGAAGAAGCAGAAGCAGAACCTGAAGCAGAAGGAGAAGTAGGAGAAGCAGAAGAAGCAGAATCTGGAGAAGCAGAAGGAGAAGCAGAAGCAGAAAGAGAAGCAAAAGCAGAAGGAGAAGCAGAAGGGGAAGCAGAAGAAACAGAAGAAGCAGAGGCAGTAGCAGAAGAAGCAGAAGATGCAGAAGCAGAAGGAGAAGCAGAAGGAAAAGCAGAAGAACGAGAAGGAGAAGGAGTAGGAGAAACAGAAGGAGAAGCAGAAAGAGAAGCAGAAGAAGGAGCAGGAGAAGGAAAAGCAGCAGGAGAAGCAGAAAGAGCAGCAGAAGGAGAAGCAGGAGATGCAGAAACTTGAGAAGCAGAAGCAGAAGAAACACAAGAAGGACAAGAAGCAGAAGCAGAAGGAGAAGCAGAAACAGAAGGAGAAGCAGGAAGAGAAGGAGGGAAAGCAGAAGAAGCAGAAGCAGGAGAAGCAGAAGCATAAGAATGTGAAGAAGCAGAAGGAGAACCTGAAGCAGAAGGAGAAGCAGGAGAAGCAGAAGAAGCAGCAGCAGGAGAAGCAGAAGGAGAAGCAAAAGGAGAAGCAGAAGCAGAAATAGAATCAAAAGCAGAAGGAGAAGCAGAAGAAACAGAAGAAGTAGAAGCAGTAGCAGTTGTAGCAGAAGCAGAACGAGAAGCAGAAGGAAAAGCAGAAGACAAGAAGGAGAAGGGAAACAGAAGGACAAGCAGTAGAGAATAAGAACGAGAAGCAGAGAAGGAGAAGCAGAAGCAGAAGAGCAGCAGAGCAGAAGCAGAGAGATGCAGAAGAGAAGC
>NW_012304296.1:0-2951 GCF_000151885.1 Dipodomys ordii
CTGAAGCAGAAGGAGAAGCAGAAGAAACAGAAGAAGTAGAAGCAGTAGCAGTTGTAGCAGAAGCAGAAGGAGAAGCCGAAGGAAAAGCAGAAGAACAAGAAGGAGAAGGAGAAACAGAAGGAGAAGCAGAAGGACAAGCAGGTTAAGCAGAAGAAGAAGAAGCAAAGGGAGAAGCAAAAGAAGGAGACGGAGAAATAGAAGCAGAAGAAGAAGCATAAGGACAAGCACAAGCAGAAGGAGATGCAGAAGGAGAAGCAGGAGAAACAGAAGAAGCAGAAGCTGAAGGAGAAGCAGAAGTAGGAGAAGGAGAAGGAGGAGAAGCAGAAGCAGAAGGAGAAGCAGAAGCGGAATGAGGAGCAGAAAGAGAAGCAGGAGAAACACAAGAAGCAGAAGCAGGAGAAGCCGAAAGAGAAGAAGCAGAAGAAGCAGAAACAGAAGCAGAAGTAGAAGCAGAAGCAGAAGGAGAAGCAGCAGAAGAAGTAGAACCAGAAATTCAGGCAGGAGAAACAGAAGAAGCAGAAGCAGAAGGAGAAGGAGAAGCAAAAAGAGAAGCAGAAGAAGAAGTAGAAGAACCAGCAGAAGGAGAACCAGCAGAAGAAGCAGAAAAAACAAGCAGGAGAAGCAGAAGCAGAAAGAGTAGTAGAAGCAGAAGAAGCAGCAGCAGCAGAAGAAGAAGCAGTAGAAGCATAAGAAGCAGCAGCAGGAGAAGCAGAACTCAGAAGAAGAAGAGAAGCATAAGAAGCAGAAGCAGAGGGAGAAACAGAAGAAGGAGTAGGAGCAGTTTTAAGGTGAAGCAGAAGGAGATGCAGAAGCAGAAAGAGAAGCAGAAATAGAAGAAGAAGAAAGAGAAGTTGGAGAATCAGAAGAAGCAGAAGCAGAAAGAGAAGCAAAAGAAGGAGAAGGAGAAGCATAAGGAGAAGGACAAGCAGGAGAAGCAGACGAAGCAGAAGCGGGAGAAGCAGAAGAAGAAGAAGAAGAAGAAGAAGAAGAAGAAGAAGAAGAAGAAGAAGAAGAAGAAGAAGAAGGAGAAGGAGCAGAAGGAGAAGCAGAAGCAGAAGGAGAAGCAGAAAGAGAAGCAAAAGAAGCAGAAGAAGCAGTAGCAGGAGAAGGAGAAGCAGAAGAAACAGAAGAAGCCGAAGAATCAGAAGGAGAACCTGAAGAAGAAGGAGAAGCAGAAGCAGCAGAAGCTGGAAAAGCAGAAGCAGAAGAAACCGAACAAGCAGAAGAAGCAGAAGCAGAACGAGAAGCAGAAGAAGAAGGAGAAAGAGAAGGATTAGGAGTAGGAGGAGCAGAAGCAGAATAAGAAGCAGAAAGAGAAGCAGAAGAAGAAGCAGAAGGAGAAACAGAAGAAGCAGGAGCAGGAGAAGTAGAAGCAGAAGCAGTATGAGAAGCACAAGAAGGGAGAAATTGAAGGAGAAGAGAAGTAGACAGAGAAGCAGAAAGGAGAAGTAGGAGAAGCAGAAGAAGAAGAAGCAGGAGTTGCTGTATCAGAAGAAACAGAAAGAGAAGAGCAGAAGCAGAAGGAGAAGCAGAAGGAGAAGCAGAAGAAGCAGAAGCTGAAGCAGAAGAAGAAGAAACAGAAAAAGCAGAAGAAGCAGAAGAAGAAGCAGCAGGAGAAGCAGAAGAAGAAGAAGGAGAAGGAGAAAGAGAAGGATTAGGAGTAGGAGAAACAGAAGGATAAGCAGAAGCAGAAAGAGAACGAGAATGAGAAGGAGAAGCAGGAGAAGCAGAAGAAGCAGAAGCAGGAGAAGCAGAAGCAGAAGAAACATAGGAAGGAGAAGAAGCAGAAGGAGAAGCAGAAACAGAAGGAAAAGCAGAAAGAGAAGCAGGAGAAGCAGAAGAAGCAGCAGCAGAACCTGAAGCAGAAGGAGTAGCAGGAGAAGCAGAAGAAGCAGAATCTGAGAAGCAGAAGGAGAAGCAGAAGCAGAAAGAGAAGCAAAAACAGAAGGAGAAGCAGAAGGGGAAGCAGAAGAAACAGAAGAAGCAGAGGCAGTAGCAGAAGAAGCAGAAGATGCAGAAGCAGAAGGAGAAGCAGAAGGAAAAGCAGAAGAACGAGAAGGAGAAGGAGTAGGAGAAACAGAAGGAGAAGCAGAAAGAGAAGCAGAAGAAGGAGCAGGAGAAGGAAAAGCAGCAGGAGAAGCAGAAAGAGCAGCAGAAGGAGAAGCAGAAGCAGAAGCAGAAGTAGAAGCAGAAAAAGGAGAAGCAGAAGGAGAAGCATAAAGAGAAACAGAAGGAGAAGCAGGAGAAGCAGAAGCAGGAGAAGCAGAATCAAAATAAATACAAGAAGGATAAGAAGCAGAAGCAGAAAGAGAAGCAGAAACAGAAGGAGAAGTAGAAATAGAAGCAGAAGAAACTGAAGAAGCAGAAGCAGAACCTGAAGCAGAAGGAGAAGCAGGAGAAGCAGAAGAAGCAGAATCTGGAGAAGAAGGAGAACCAGAAGGAGAAGCCGAAGCAGAAAGAGAAGCAAAAGCAGAAGGAGAAGCAGAAAGAGAAGCAGAAGAAACAGAAGAAGCAGTAGCAGAAGAAGCTGAAGATGCAGAAGCAGAAGAAGAAGCAGAAGGATAAGCACAAGCAGAAGGAGATGCAGAAGGAGTAGCAGGAGAAGCAGAAGAAGCAGAAGCAGAAGGAGAAGAAGAAGGAGAAGAAGCAGAATCAGAAGAAGCAGAAGGAGAAGTAGAAAGAGAAGCCGACGAAGAGAAGCAGAACGAGAAGCAGAAAAGCAGAAGAGGCAGAGCGTGAGAAGCAGAAGAAGAAGAAACAGAAGAAATAGAAGGAGCAGAAGCAGAAGGAGGAGCAAAAGGAGGAGCAGAAGCAGAAAGAGAAGCAGGAAAAGCAGAAGAAGCAGAAGCAGGAGAAGCAGAAGCAGAAGAAACAGGAGAAGGACAAGAAGCAGAAGCAGAAGGAGAAGCAGAAAGAGAAGGAGGGGAAGCAGAAGAAGCAGAAGCAGGAGA
>NW_012304297.1:0-2951 GCF_000151885.1 Dipodomys ordii
CAATGTGTCCTGCTGTGTCCCGATGTGTTCTCTGCTGTGTCCCTGCTGTGTCCCGCTGTGTCCCCCGCTGTGTCTGCTGTGTCCCCCACTGTCTCCATCTCTGTCCCCCGCTGTGTCTCAAGCTTTGTCCTCACTGTGTACCGCTGTGTCCCACTGTGGCCTCCCTGTGTCCCGGCTGTGTCCCCATTGTGTCCTGCTGTGTACCCCGCTGTGTCCAGCTGTGTTCTTGCTGTGTCCCGCTGTGTCCCCCACTGTGTCCCGCTGTGTTCCGCTTTTTCCCCCACTGTGTCCTACTGTGTCCTGGCTGTGTCCCACGCTGTGTTCTGCTGTGTCCTCGCTGTGTCCCCTGCTGTGTCCCGTTGTGTCCCCATCTGTGTACCCCGCTGTGTCCCCGCTCTATCGACGCTGTGTCCCGCTGGGTACTGCTGTGACCTCGCTGTGTCCCCCGCTGTGTCCCGCTGTGTTTACTGCTGTGTTCCTGCTGTGTCCCGCTGTGTCCCGCTGTGTCCCACTGTGTCCTCGCTGTGTCCCACGCTGTGTTCCGCTGTGTGCTTGCAATGTCCCCCGATGTGTCCCTTTGTGTCCCCAGCTGTGTACCCCACTGTTTCCCGCTGTGTCCCCGCTGTATCGACGCTGTGTTCCGCTGTGTCCCTGCTGAGACCCGCTGTGTCCCGCTGTGTCCCCGCTGTATCCCCGCTGTGTCCCCGCTGTGTCCCGCTGTGTCCTCGCTGTGTCCCCTGCTGTGTCCCGCTGTGTCCTCGCTGTGTCCCCGCAGGGTCACCGCTGTTTCCCGCTGTGTCCCGCTGTGTTCTGTGGTGTCCGGCTATGTCCCTTGCTGTGTCCCCCGCTGAGTCCCCCGCTGTGTCCCCGCTGTGTCCCCCGCTGTGTCTTCACTATGTGCCCCGCTGTCTCCTGCTCTGTCCCCCGCTGTATCCCGCTGTGTCTACTGCTGTGTCCCTACTGTCTCCCGCTGTGTCCTGCTGTGTCCTCACTGTGTTCCCCGCTGTGTCCCGCTGTGTCCCGCTGTGTCCCTCTGTGTACTGCTGTGTCCCACGCTGAGTCCCGCTGTGTCCCCGCTGTGTCTCGCTGTGTCCCACCTGTGTCCCCCGCTGTGTCCGGCTGTATCCCGCTGTGTCCCCCGCTGTGTCCCCCGCTGTGTCCCGCTGTGTCCACTGCTGTGTCCCCGATGTGTCCCACTGTTTCCCCCGCGATGTCCCGCTGTGTCCTCGCTGTGTCCCTCGCTGTGTCCCCCGCTGTGTCCCGCTGTGTCCCCCGCTGTGTCCCGCTGTGTCCCGCTGTGTCCCCGCTGTATCGACGCTGTGTCCCTCTGGGTCCTGCTGTGTCCTCACTGTGTCTCCCGCTGTGTTCCCCGCTGTGTCCCGGTGTGTCCCCCGATGTGTCCCTTTGTGTCCCCAGCTGTGTAACCCGCTGTGTCCCGCTGTGTCCCTGCTGTATCGACGCTGTGTCCCATTGTGTCCCGCTTTGTCCTCGCTGTGTCCCCCGCTTTCTCCCGCTTTGTCCCACGCTGTGTCCCGCTGTGTCCCGCTGTGTCCTCGCTCTGTCTCACGCTGTGTTCCACTGTGTCCCTGCTTTGTCCCCCGGTGTGTCCCACTGTGTCCCGCTGTGTACCCTGCTGTGTCCTGCCATGTTCCCGCAGTGTCCTCGCTGTGTCCCGCTGTGTCCAGCTGTGTCCCGTGGTGTCCCGATTGTCCCCCGCTGTGTCCCCCAGTGAGTCCCCGCTGTGTCGCCACTGTGTCCCGCTGTGTCCCCCGCAGTGTCCCGCTGTGTCTACTGCTGTGTCCCTGCTGTGTCCCACTGTGTCCCGATGTGTCCCGCTGTGTCCTCGCTCTGTCCTACGCTGTGTTCTGCTGTGTCCTCGCTGTGTCCCCCGGTGTGTCCCTTTGTGTCCCCAGCTGTGTACCTGCTGTGTCCCGCTGTGTCCCGCTGTGTCCCCGCTGTATTGACGCTGTGTCCCGCTGTGTCCTCGATGTATTCCCCGCTGTGTCCCGGTGTGTACCCCTCTGTGTCCCCCTCTGTGTCCTGCTGTGTCCCCCGTTGTTTCCCGCTGTGTCCAGCTGTGTACTGCTTTGTTCCGCTGTGTCCCACGCTCTGTCCCGCTGTGTCCCGCTGTGTACTGCTGTGTTCCGCTGTGTCCCCCTCTGTGTCCCGCTGTGTCCTCCCTTTGTCCCCCACTGTGTCCAGCTGTGTCCTCGTTGTGTCCCCGCTGTGTCCCTCCTGTGTCCCCTGCTGTGTCCCGCTGTGTTCCCCTGGGTCCCCCGCTGTGTCCTGCTGTGTCCTCGCTGTGTCCCTGCTGTGACCCGCTGTGTCCCACGGTGTCCCTGCTGTGTCCCCGCTGTGTCCCTCCTGCGTCCCCGGCTGTTTCCATCTGTGTCCCGTTTTGTCCCTGCTGTGACCCGCTGTTTCCCGCTGTGTCCCCGCTGTGTCCCGCTGTGTACCCCGCTGTGTCCAGCTTTGTCCCCGCTGTCTCTCGCTGTGTTCCACGCTCTTTCCCTCACTGTGTTCTGCTGTGTCCCCCGCTGTGTCCCCCACTGTGTCCCACTGTGTCCCCGCATGGTCACCGCTGTTTCCCGCTGTGTCCCGCTGTGTCCCGCTGTGTCCCCTGCTGTTTCCCGTTGTGTCCCCAGCTGTGTACCCCGCTGTGTCCCGCTGTGTCACACTGTGTCCCTTGGTGTCCCGCTTTGTTCCCCGCTGTGTCCCCCGCTGAGTCCCTGCTGTGTCCCCGCTGTGTCCCGCTGTGTCCTCGCTGTGTCTCCCGCTGTCGCCCGCTCTGTCCCCCGCTGTGTCTCACGCTTTGTCCCCGCTGTGTCCCACTTTGTCCCGCTGTGTCCCGCTGTGTCCCCCACTGTGTCCCTTTGTGTCCCCAGCTGTGTACTCCGCTGTGTCCCGCTGTGTCCCCGCTATATCGACTCTGTGTCCCGCTGGGTCCCGCT
>NW_012304298.1:0-2951 GCF_000151885.1 Dipodomys ordii
TTGTTTTTTTTTTTTTTTTTTTTTTATTTTTTTTTTTTTTTTTTTTTTTTTTTTTTTTTTATCTTTATGTTTTTTTTTTGTTCATTAGTATATTACGTGACATAGCATTATACAGTGTTGTCTCTGGGTGTGATTAATTGTTACAGGGTGTTTGCGATTAGTAGGGATTGTTTGGTTCATATTGTGGTTACAACGAGACACAGTTGGTTTAATTTTTGACACAGCGGGGTTCACAGAGGGTCACAGCAGGGATTTAGTGGGGAAACAGCGTGACACAAATGGACTCAGCGGGACACAGCAGGGGTTATAGTAAAGGACACAGCGGGACACAGCGGGGGACACAGCAAGGACAGAGCGGGACACAGCGGTGGACACAGCCGGACATAGCGGGGGCCACAGCGGGGGACACAGCGGGACACAGCGGGACACAGCGGGGGACACAGGAAGGACACAGCGGTACACAGCGGGGGACAGAGCGAGGACACATTGGGACACAGCGGGGACACAGCAGGACTCAGCGGGGGACACAGCATTACACAGCGGGACACAGCGGGACACAGCGGGGACACAGCAGGGACACAGCAGGGGACACAGCGGGAAACAGCGGGGGACACAGAGGGGTACACAGCGGGGAAAACAGTGAGGCCAAAGCAGAACACAGCGTGGGACAGAGCGAGGACACAGCGGGACACAGCGGGACACCGCGGCGACAAAGCAGTAGACACAGCGGGACACAGTGGCGGACATAGCGGGACACAGTGGGGGACACAGGGAGGACACAGCGGGACCCAGCGGGACCCAGCGTCGATACAGCGGGGACACAGTGGGACACAGTGAGGTACACAGCTGGGGACACAACGGGACACAGCAGGGAACGTAGGGAGGACATAGCGGGACCCAGCGGGACCCAGCGTCGTTACAGCGGAGACACAGCGGGACACAGCGGGGTGCACAGCTGGGGACACAACGGGACATTGCGGGGGACACAGCGAGGACAAAGCGGGACAGAGCGGAACACAGCGGGGACACTGCGGGAACATAGTGGGACACAGCGGGGTAGCGGGACAAGGTGGGACAGTGTGGGACAGAGCGTGGGACACAGCGAGACACAGCGGGGACAAAACTGGACACAGCGGGGTACACAGAGGGACACAGCAGGGACACAGCAGGGAAACAGCGTGACACAAAAGGACACAGCGGGACACAGCGGGGGACCCAGCGAGGACACAGCGGCACACAGTGGGGGAAACAGCAAGGACAGAGCGGGACACAGCGGGGGACACAGCAGGACCTAGCGGGGGACAAAGCGGGGGACACAGCGGGACACAGCGGTACACAGCGGGGACACTGCGGGAACATAGTGGGACACAGCGAGGACACAGCGGGACACAGCGGCAACACAGAGGGGACTCAGCGGGACAAAGCGGGGGAAACAGCGGGACACAGCGGGACACAGCGGGGGACACAGCGGGGGACAGCGTAGACAGACAGGGGACAAAGCGAGACACAGCGGTGACACAGCTGGACACAACAGAGTACACAGCGGGACACAGCGGGCACACAGAGGGGACACAGCGGGACAGAGCGGGACACAGCAGGGACCGAGCGGGACATAGCGGGACATAGCGGGAGACACAGCGGGACACAGCGGGGGACCCAGCGAGGACACAGCGGGACACAGCGGGACCCAGCAGGACACAGCGTCGATACACCGGGGACACAGTGTTACACAGCGTGGTACCCAGCTGTGGACACAACGGGACAGAGTGGGGGCAGAGCAAGACACTGCGGGACACAGCAGGGGACACAGAGGGACACAGCGCAACACAGCGGGGAACAGAGAGGGAGACAGCGGGGGACACAGCGAGGACACAGCGGGACACAGCAGTGACACAGCGGGGACTCAGTGGGGGACGCAACGGGGGAAAAAGAGGGACACCACGGAACACAGCGGGACACAGCGGGAAACAGCAGTGACCCTGCGGGGACATGGTGGGACACAGCGGGGGACACAGCGCGACACCGCGGGGGCCAGAGCGAGGACACATTGGGACACATTGGGACACAGCGGGACTCAGCGGGGGACACAGCTGTACACAGTGGGACAAAGCGGGACACAGCAGGGACACAGCAGAGACACAGCCGGGGACACAGCGGGACACAGCGGGGGACACAGGGATGACACAGCGGGACCCAGCGGGACCTAGCATCGATACAGCCGGGACACAGTGGGACACAGTGGGGTACACAGCTGGGGACACAGGGAGGACACAGCAGGACACAGCGGGACACAGCTGGGGACACAGCGGGGACACAGCGGGACACAGCAGAACACAGAGGGAAACAAAGCCGGAGACAGCGGAGGACACAGCGAGGACACAGGGGGACACAGCGGCGACACAGAGGGGACTCAGCGGGGGACACAGCGTGGGACAAAGTGGGACAACACGGGACACAGTGTTACACAGCGAGACACAGCAGGGACACTGCGGGACACAGCAGGACAAAGCGGGGGACAAAGTGGGACACAGCGGGCCACAGCGGGGGCCACAGCGGGGGACAGCGGAGAGTGAGAGTGGCCACAGCGAGACACAGCGGTGACACAGCTGGACACAGCGGGGTACACAGTGGGACACAGCGGGGACACAGCATCGATACAGCGGGGACACAGCGAGACACAGCTGGGAACCCAGGAAGGAAACAGCGGGACCCAGTGGGACACAGAGTCGATACAGCAGGACACAACGGGGTACACAGCTAGGAACACAACGGGACACAGCGGGGGACACAGCGAGGACACAACGGGAAATAGCGGGACACTGCGGGGGACACTGCGGGACACAGCGGGAGACCCAGCGAGGACACAGCAGGACACAGTGGGACACAGCGTCGATACAGCGGGCACACAGCGTTACACAGCGTGGTAGACAGCTGTGGACACAACGGGATGA
>NW_012304299.1:0-2951 GCF_000151885.1 Dipodomys ordii
GAAGGAGAAGGAGAAGGAAGGCTAGCAGAAGCAATTAGGAGAAGCAGAAAGAGAAGCAGTAGGAGAAGCACAAGCAGAAAGAGAAGCAGAAGAAGAGAAGGAGATGCAGGACGAGAAGCAGGAGAAGCAGAAGCAGGAGAAAGCAGAAGCAGAATAAACAGAAGAAGGAGAAGAAGCAGAAGCAGAAGGAGAAGCAGAAACAGAAGGAAAAGCAAAAAGAGAAGCAGGAGAAGCAGAAGAAGCAGCAGCAGGAGAAGCAGAAGCAGAAGAAGCTGAAGAAGCAGAAGCAGAACCTGAAGCAGAAGGAGAAGCAGGAGAAGCAGAAGAAGCAGAATCTGGAGAAGCAGAAGGAGAAGCAGAAGCAGAAAGAGAAGCAAAAGCAGAAGGAGAAGCAGAAGAAACAGAAGAAGCAGAGGCAGTAGCAGAAGAAGCAGAAGATGCAGAAGCAGAAGGAGAAGCAGAAGGAAAAGCAGAAGAACGAGAAGGAGAATGAGAAGGAGAAACAGAATGAGAAGCAGAAAGAGAAGCAGAAGAAGGAGCAGGAGAAGGAAAAGCAGCAGGAGAAGCAGAAAGAGCAGCAGAAGGAGAAGCAGGAGAAGCAGAAACAGGAGAAGCAGAAGCAGAACAAACAGGAGAAGGACAAGAAGCAGAAGCAGAAGGAGAAGCAGAAACAGAAGGAGAAGCAGAAAGAGAAGGAGAGGAAGCAGAAGAAGCAGAAGCAGGAGAATCAGAAGCATAAGAATCCGAAGAAGCAGAAGCAGAACCTGAAGCAGAATGAGATTCAGGAGAAGCAGAAGAAGCAGAATCTGGAGAAGAAGAATGAGAAGCAGAAGGAGAAGCAGAAGCAGAAAGAGAATCAAAAGCAGAAGGAGAAGCAGAAGAAACAGAAGCAGTAGAAGCACTAGCAGTTGTAGCAGAAGCAGAAGGAAAAGCAGAAGAACAAGAAGGAGAAGGAGAAAGAGAAGTAGAAGCAGAAGGAGAAGCAGAAAGAGAAGCAGGTAAAGCAGAATAAGCAGAAGCAGAAGGAGAATCAGAAGGAGAAGCAGAAGAAGGAGAAGGAGAAGCAGAAGAAGATGCAGAAGGAGAAGCAGGAGAAGCAGAAGAAGCAGAAGCAGAAGGAGAAGGACAAGCAGAAGAAGCAGAAGCAAAAGGAGAAGCAAAAGAAGGAGAAGGAGAAGCAGAATAAGGACAAGCACAAGCAGAAGGAGATGCAGAAGGAGAAGCAGGAGAAGCAGAATAAGCAGAATCTGAAGTAGAAGAAAGAAAAAAAGAAGAAGAAGCAGAAGAGGAAGCAGCAGGAGAAGCAGAAGCAGAAGAAGGAGAAAGAGAAGGATTTGGAGTAGAAGAAACAGAAGGATAAGCAGAAGCAGAAACAGAAGGAGAAGGAGAAGCAGGAGAAGCAGAAGCAGGAGAAGAAGAAGCAGAATGAAAAGCAGAAGAAGGAGAAATTGAAACAGAAGAAGATGCAGAAGCAGAAGCAGAAGCAGAAGGAGAAGCAGAAGAAGGAGGAGAAGGAGAAGCAGAAGGAAAATCATAAAGAGAAACAGAAGGAGAAGAAGGAGAAGCAGAAGCGGGAGAAGCAGAAGGAGAAGAAATAGAAGAAGGAGAAGAAGCAGAAGGAGAAGCAGAAACAGAAAGAGATGCAGAAATAGAAGCAGAAGAAGCTGAAGAAGCAGAAGAAGAACCTGAAGCCGAAGGAGAAGCAGAAGAAGCAGAATCTGGAGAAGAAGAAGGAGAACCAGAAGGAGAAGCAGAAGCAGAGAGAGAAACAAAAGCAGAAGGAGAAGCAGAAGAAACAGAAGAAGCAGAAGCAGTAGCAGAAAAAGCTGAAGATGCAGAAGCAGAAGGAGAAGCAGAAGGAAAAGCAGAACAAGAAGGAGAACGAGAAACAGAAGGAGAAGCGGAAGGAGAAGCAGGAAAAGGAGAAGAAACAGTAGCAGACGGAGAAGGAGAAGCAGAAGTAGAAGAAGAAGCATAAGGACAAGCACAAGCAGAAGGAGATGCAGAAGGAGAAGCAGGAGAAGCAGAAGAAGCAGAAACAGAAGGAGTAGAAGAAGAAGAAGAAGAAGCAGAAGCAGAAACAGAAAGAGAAGCAGACGAAGAGAAGCAGAACGAGAAGCAGGAGAAGCAGAAGAAGAAGAAACAGAAGAAGGAGAAGTAGCAGAAGCAGAAGGAGAAGCAGAAGGAGAAGCAGAAAGTGAAGCAGAAACAGAAGGAGAAGCAGAAAGAGAAGGAGGGGAAGCAGAAGAAGCAGAAGCATAAGAATCCGAAGAAGCAGAAGCAGAACCTGAAGCAGGAGAAGTAGAAGAAGCAGAATCTGGAGAAGCAGAATGAGAAGCAGAATGAGAAGCAGAAGCAGAAGCAGAAAGAGAATCAAAAGCAGAAGTAGAAGCAGAAGAAACAGAAGAAGCAGAAGCAGTAGTCGTTGTAGCAGAAGGAGAAGGAGTAGGAAAAGCAGAAGAACGAGAAGGAGAAGGAGAAGCAGAAGGAGAATCAGAAGGAGAAGCAGAAGAAGGAGAAGGAGAAGCAGAAGCAGAAGAAGCAGCAGAAGGAGAAGCAGAAGCAGAAGAAGATGCAGAAGGAGAAGCAGAAGAAGCAGAAGCAGGAGAAGAAGCAGAAGTAGGAGAAGGAGAAGGAGAAGAAAGGGCAGCAGAAGCAATAGGAAAAGCAGAAGGAGAAGCAGAAGAATGAGAAGAAGAAAGAGAAGCAGGAAAAGCACAAATGCAGAATCAGGAGAAGCAGCAGCAGGAGAAGCAGAAGCAGAAGAAGATGCAGAACGAGAAGCAGGAGAAGCAGAAGAAGCAGAAGCAGAAGGAGAAGCAGAAGTAGGAGAAGGAGAAGGAGAAGGAAGGGCAGCAGAAGCAATAGGAGAAACAGAAGGAGAAGCAGAAGGAGAAGCACAAGCAGAAAGAGAAGCAGTAGAAGCAGAAGAAGCAGGAAAAGCAGAAGCA
>NW_012304300.1:0-2950 GCF_000151885.1 Dipodomys ordii
TCCTCATGTTAGTCATCTTCATAATCGACATCAGGTTCGTCATCATAATCATCTTCTTGATCGTGTTGTTCGTAGTGGTCTTCTTCGTAAGGTTATTCTGCTTCTTCTGCTTCTTCTGCTTATTCTTCTCCTCCTCGTTCTCCTCCTCCTCCTCCTCCTTTTCCTCCTCCTCCTCCTCCTCCTCCTCCTTCTTCTTCTTCTTCTTGTTCTTCGTCTTCTTCTTCTTCTTCTTCTTCTTCTTCTTCTTCTTCTTCTTCTTCTTCTTCTTCTTCTTCTTAATCTTCATCTTCATCTTCTTCTTCTATTTCTGCTTTTCCTTCTCCTTCTCCTTCTTGTACTTCTCCTTCTGCTTCTCCTTCTCCTTCTGCTTCTCATTCTTCTCATTCTTCTTCTTCTTCTTCTTTTTCTTCTTCTTGTTCTTTTCTTCATCTTCTTCTTCTTCTTCTTCTTCTTCTTCTTCTTGGTCTTCTTCTTCTTCTCGTTCTTCTCATTATCCTCCTCCTCATCATTCTCCTCCTACTCCTCCTCCTCCTCTTCCACCTCCTCCTCCTCCTCCTCCTCCTCCTTCTTCTTCTTCTTCTTCTTCTTCTTCTTCTTCTTCTTCTTCTTCTTATCTTCATCTTCCTCCTCTTCCACCTCCTCCTCCTCCTCTTCCTCCTCCTCCTCCTCCTCCTCCTCCTTCTTCTTCTTCTTCTTCTTCTTCTTCTCCTTCTTCTTCTTCTTCTTCTTCTTCTTCTTCTTCTTCTTCTTCTTCTTCTTCTTCTTCTTCTTCTTCTTCTTCTTCTTCTTCTGCTTCTCCTATTTCTTCTGCGGCTCTTCCTTCTCCTACTTCTACTTCTCCTTCTGCTTCTGCTTCTTCTGCTTCTCCTGCTTCTCCTTCTGCATCTTCTTCTGCTTCTGATTCTCCTTCTGCTGCTTCTTCTGCTTCTGTTTCTCCTTCTGCTTCTCCTTCTGCTTCTTCTTCTTCTGTTTCTCCTTCTGCTTCTTCTGCTTCTCCTTCAGATTCACCTTCTGCTTCTCCTTCTGTTTCTCCTTCTTCTTCTCGTTCTTCTGCTTTTCTTTCTGCTTCTCCTTCTGCTTCTGCTGCAACTGCTACTGCTTCTTCTGTTTCTTCTGCGTCTCCTTCTGCTTTTGATTCTCTTTCAGCTTCTGCTTCTCCTTCAGCTTCTCATTCATCTTCTCCAGGTTCTGCTTCTTCTGTTTCTCCTGCTTCCGCTTTTGCTTCAGGTTTTGCTTCTGCTTCTTCGGATTCTTATGCTTCTGCTTCTCCTGCTTCTGCTTCTTCTGCTTCCCCTCCTCTTTCTGCTTCTCCTTCTGTTTCTGCTTCTCCTTCTGCTTCTGCTTCTTGTCCTTCTCCTGTTTCTTCTTCTTCTGCTTCTCCTGCTTCTGCTTCTTCTGCTTTTCCTGCTTCTCTTTCAGCTTCTCCTTCTGCTTTTCCTTCTCCTTCTGCTTCTGCTCCTTCTCCTTCTTCTGTTTCTTCTTCTTCTGCTTCTCCCACTTCTGCTTCTTCTGCTTCTCCTGTTTCTCGTTCTGCTTCTCTTCGTCGGCTTCTCTTTCTACTTCTGCTTCTGCTTCTTTGGATTCTGCTTCTTCTACTTCTTCTCTCCTTCTGCTTCTGCTTCTCCTTCTGCTTCTGCTTCTGCTTCAATTTCTCCTTCTGCTTCTCATTCTGCTTCTGCCTCTTCTGTTTATTCTGCTTCTCCTGCTTCTGCTTCTCCTGCTTCTCCTACTTCTCGTGCTGCTTCTCTTTCTGCTTCTCTTTCTGCTTCTCCTTCTCCTTCTTCTGCTTCTCCTTCTGCTTCTGCTTCTCCTTCTGCTTCTGCTTCAATTTCTCCTTCTGCTTCTCATTCTGCTTCTGCGTCTTCTGTTTCTTCTGCTTCTCCTGCTTCTGCTTCTCCTGCTTCTCATACTTCTCGTGCTGCTTCTCCTTCTGCGTCTCTTTCTGCTTCTGCTTATCCTTTTGCTTCTCCTACTCCTAATCCTTCTCTTTCGCCTTCTCCTTCTCCATCTTCTGCTTCTCCTGCTTCTCCTTCTGCATCTTCTTCTGCTTCTGCTTCTCCTTCTGCTGCTTCTTCAGCTTCTGCTGCTTCTGCTTCTCCTTCTTCTGCTTCTCCCTCTGATTCTGCTTCTTATGCTTATTCTTTTTCTTCCGCTTTTGCTTCTCCTGCTTCCGTTTCTGCTTCTCCTTCTCCTTCTCCTTCTCCTTCTCCTTCTTCTTCTTTTTCTTCTTCTTCTTCTTCTTCTTCTTCTTCTTCTTCTTCTTCTTCTTCTTCTTCTTCTTCTTCTTCTTCTTCTTCTTCTTCTTTTTCTTCTTCTTCTCTTTCTGCTGCTTCTGCTTTTCCTGCTTCTTCTTCTTCTACTGCTTGTCTTTCTGCTTCTCATTCTGCTTCTGCTTCTCCTTCTGCTTCTCCTATTGCTTCTGCGGCTCTTCCTTCTCCTTCTCCTACTTCTCCTTCTCCTTCTGCTTCTGCTTCTTCTGCTTCTCCTGCTTCTCCTTCTGCATCTTCTTGTGCTTCTGCTTCTCCTTCTGCTGCTTCTTCTGCTTCTGTTTCTCCTTCTGCTTCTCCTTCTGCTTCTTCTGCTTCTCCTTCTGCTTCTCCTTCTGTTTCTCCTTCTCCTTCTCGTTCTTCTGCTTTTACTTTTGCTTCTCCTTCTGCTTCTGCTGCAACTGCTACTGCTTCTGCTTCTTCTGTTTCTTCCGCTTCTCCTTCTCCTTTTGATTCTCATTCTGCTTCTGCTTCTCCTTCAGCTTCTCATTCTGCTTCTCCAGATTCTGCTTATTCTGCTTCTCCTTCTGCTTCAGGTTCTGCTTCTGCTTCTTCGGATTCTTATGATTCTGGTTCTCCTGCTTCAGCTTCTTCTGCTTCCCCTCCTTCTCTTTCTGCATCTCCATCTGTTTCTGCTTCTCCTTCAGCTTCTGCTTCTGCTTCTTGACAAAAACAAATTTATT
>NW_012304301.1:0-2950 GCF_000151885.1 Dipodomys ordii
GTTTCTGCTTCTTCTGCTTCTACTCTTTCGGCTTCTCCTGCTTCTGCTTATTGTGCTTCTCCTGCTTCTTTTTCTGCTTCTCATTCCTCTTCTGCTTCTCCTTCTGCTTCTGCTTATCCTCCGTCTCCTACTTCTGCTTCTCCTTCAGCTTCTGCTTCTTCTGCTTCTCCTGCTTCTCCTTCTGCATCTCCTTCTGCTTGTGCTTGTTCTTATGCTTCTTCTTCTGCTTCTGCTTCTCCTTCTCCTTCTTTTGCTTCTCCTTTTGCTTCTGCTTCTTCTGCCTTTCCTTCTTCTCCTTCTGCTTCTGCTTCTCCTGCTTCTCCTTCTGCATCTTCTTCTGCTTCTGCTTCTCCTTCTTCTTCTTCTGCTTCTCCTTCTGATTCTCCTTCTGCTTCTTCTTCTTCTGCTTTACCTGCTTCTCTTTCGGCTTCTCGTTCTGCTGCTCTTTCTGTTTCTCCGTCTCCTTCTTGTTCTTCTGCTTTTCCTTCTGCTTCTCGTTCTGCTTCTGCTACAACTGCTACTGCTTCTACTTCTTGTGTTTCTTCTGCTTCTCCTTCTGCTTCAGTTTCTGCTTCTGCTTCTTCGGATTCTTATGCTTCTGCTTCTCCTACTTCTGCTTCTTCTGCTTCCCCTCCTTCTCTTTCTGCTTCTCCTTCTGTTTCTGCTTCTCCTTCTGCTTCTGCTTCTTGTCCTTCTCCTGTTTCTTCTGCTTCTGCTTCTGCTTCTCCTGTTTCTGCTTCTCCTGCTTCTCCTTCTGCTGCTCTTTCTGCTTCTCCTGCTGCTTTTCCTTCTCCTGCTCCTTCTTCTGCTTCTCTTTCTGCTTCTCCTTCTGTTTCTCCTTCTCCTTCTCCTTCTCGTTCTTCTGCTTTTCCTTCTGCTTCTCCTTCTGCTTCTGCATCTTCTGCTTCTTCTGCTACTGCCTCTGCTTCTTCTGTTTCTTCTGCTTCTCCTTCTGCTTTTGCTTCTCTTTCTGCTTCTGCCTCTCCTTCTGCTTCTCCAGATTCTGCTTCTTCTGCTTCTCCTGCTTCTCCTTCTTCTTCAGGTTCTGCTTCTGCTTCTTCGGCTTCTTCTGCTTCTGCTTCTCCTGCTGCTGCTTCTTCTGCTTCTCCTGCTTCTCTTTTTGCTTTTCCTTCTGTTTCTGCTTCTCCTTCTGCTTCTGCTTCTTCTCCTTCTTCTGTTTCTTCTGCTTCTGCTTCTCCTGCTTCTGCTTCTCCTGCTTCTCATTCTGCTTCTCCTTCTTCTTCTTCTTCTCCTTTGCTTCTGCTTCTCCTTCTGCTTCTGCTTCAATTTCTCCTTCTGCTTCTCATTCTGCTTCTGCGTCTTCTGTTTCTTCTGCTTCTCCTGCTTCTGCTTCTCCTGCTTCTCCTACTTCTCGTACTGCTTTTCCTTCTGCGTCTCTTTCTGCTTCTGCTTATCCTTTTGCATCTCCTACTCCTAATCCTTCTCTCTCGCCTTCTCCGACTTCTTCTTCTTCTGCTTCTCTTGCTGCTTCTGCTTCTGCTTATTCTACTATTACTGTTTCTTCTGCTTCTGCTTCAGATTGTGCTTCTTCTGTTTCTCTTTCTGCTTCAGATTCTGCTTCTGCTTCTTCGGCTTCTCCTGTTTCTTCTGCTTCTCCTGCTTCTTCTGCTTCTCCTGCTTCTCTTTCTGCTTCTCCTTCTACTTCTGCTTCTCCTTCTGCTTCTGCTTCTGCTCTTCTCCTTCTTCTGTTTCTTTTTCTTCTGTTTCTTCTGCTTCTTCTTCTGTTTCTTCTGATTCTACTTCTGCTTCTCCTTCTTCTCCTCATTCTGCTTCTACTTCTGCTTCTTCTGATTCTCCTGCTTCTCCTTCGTGTTATCCTTCTGTTTCTGCTTCTCTTTCTGCTTCTGCTTCTCCCTCTGCTGCTCCTTCTCCTTCTCCTTCTTCTGCTTCTCCCAGTGCTTCTGCTTCTGCTTCTTTTGCTTATTCTTTTTCTTCTGCTTCTGCTTCTTCTGCTTGTACTACTTCTCCTTATGCTTCTCTTTATGCTTCTTCTTCTTCTTCTTCTTCTTCTTCTTCTTCTTCTTCTTCTTCTTCTTCTTCTTCTTCTTCTTCTTCTTCTTCTTCTTCTTCTTCTTCTTCTTCTTCTTCTTCGTCTTCTTCTTCTCTTTCTTCTGCTTCTGCTTTTCCTGCTTCTTCTGCTTCTATTGCTTCTCTTTCTGCTTCTCATTCTGCTTCTCCTTCTCCTTCTGCTTCTCCTATTGATTCTGCTGCCCTTCCTTCTCCTTCTCCTTCTCCTACTTCTGGTTCTCCTTCTGCTTCTGCTTCTTCTGCTTCTCCTGCTTCTCCTTCTGCATCTTCTTCTGCTTCTGCTTCTTCTTCTGCTTCTTCTGCTGCTTCTGCTTCTCCTTCTGATTCTCCTTCTGCTTCTACTTCTGCTGCTCCTTGTCCTTCTGCTTCTCCCTCTGATTCTGCTTCTTATGCTTATCCTTTTCTTCTCCTTCTGCTTCTCCTGCTTCTGCTTCTTCTGCTTCTACTTCTTCTCTTTATGCTTCTCCTTCTTCTTCTTCTTCTTCTTCTTCTTCTTCTTCTTCTTCTTCTTCTTCTTCTTCTTCTTCTTCTTCTTCTTCTTCTTCTTCTTCTTCTTCTTCTTCTTCTTCTTCTTCTTCTTCTTTTTCTTCTTCTTCTTCTTCTTCTTCTTCTCCTTCTGCTGCTGCTGCTTCTGCTGCTTCTGCTGCTTCTACTGCTTCTTCTTCTGCTTCTGATTCTGCTTCTGCTTCTTCTTCTGATTCTTAAATTGAATCTGCTGCAATTCCTTCACTGATGATACTTCTGTTTTGCGTTTTGTTTCTGATTCTTCTGATTTTACTGCTTCACCTTCTGCATCGACTTCTGCTTCTGCTTCTTCTTATGCTTCTGCTTCTCCTGATTCTGTTTCTTATGTTTTTAATTCTTCACTTTATGATTCACCTTCGAGATCGTCGTCGTCGTC
>NW_012304302.1:0-2950 GCF_000151885.1 Dipodomys ordii
CGCTGTGTCCCCGCTCTATCGATGCTGTGTCCCTCGCTGTTTCCCGCTGTGTCCCCCGCTGTGTCCTGCTGTGTCCTCCCTGTGGCCCCGCTGTGTCCCGCTGTGTCCCCGGTTGTGTCCCGCTGGGTCCCCTGCTGTGTCACTGCTGTGTCCCGCTGTGTTCCACTGTGTCCCGCTGTGTCCTTGCTGTGTCTCCCGCAGTGTCCCGCAGTGTCCTCGCTGTGTCCCCCACTGTGTCCTGCTTTGTCCACTGCTGTGTCCCGCTGTGTACCCCTCTGTGTCACCCGGTCTGTCCCTGCTGTGACCCGCTGTGTCCCGCTGTGTCCCGCTGTGTACTGCTGTGTCCCCTGCTGAGTCCCGCTGTGTCCCCGCTGTGTCCCAATGTGTCCTCGCTGTGTCCCCCCCTGTGTCCCGCTGTGTCCCCCCTGTGTCCCCGGCTGTGTCTCACGCTTTATCCCGTCTGTGTCCCACTCTGTCCCGCTGTGTCCCGCTGTGCCCACACTGTGTCCCGTTGTGTCCACAGCTGTGTACCCCGCTGTGTCCCGCTGTGTCCCCGCTGTATCGACGCTGTGTCCCACTGGGTCATGCTGTGTCCTCTCTTTGTTCCCCGCTGTGTCCCGCTGTGTCCCCGCTGTGTGCCCGCTGTGTCCCGCTGTGTACTTCGTTGTGTCCAGCTGTGTCACCGCTGTGTCCTCGCTGTGTCCACCGCTGTGTCCCACTGTGTCCTCACTGTGTCCCCCTCTGTGTCCCACTGTGTCCCCTGGTATGTCCCGCTGTGTCCAGCTGTGTCCCGCTCTGTCCCCGCTTTGTGCCCACTGTGTCCTGCTGTGTACTCCGTTGTGTCCAGCTATGTCCCCACTGTGTCCCGCTGTGTCCCCCGCTGATTCCCGCTGTGTCCCAGATGTGTCCCGCTGTGTCCTCGCTGTGTCCCCTGCTGTGTCCCCTTTGTCCCTCCTGTGTCCCCCGCTGTGTCCCGCTCTGTCCCCCGCTGTGTCCCGCTCTGTCCCCTGCTGTGTCCCCGCTGTGTCCCGCTGTGTCCTGCTGTGTCCCGCTGTGACCGTGTTGAGTCCCGCTATATCCCCGCTGTGTCCCGCTTTGTCATCGCTGTGTCCCCCGCTGTGTCCCGCTGTGTCCCCTGCTGTATCCCTGCTGTGTCAGGCTGGGTTCCGCTGTGTCACGCTGTGTCCTCGCTGTGTCTCCCGCAGAGTCCCGCAGTGTCCTCGCTGTGTCCCTCACTGTGTCCTGCTTTGTCCACTGCTGTGTCCCGCTGTGTACCCCTCTGTGTTCCCCGCTGTGTCCCCCGCTGTGTCCCGCTGTGTCCCGCTTTGTCCCCCGCCCTGTCCCTGCTGTGCTCCGCTGTGTACCGCTGTGTCTTGCTGTGTACTGCTGTGTCCCCCGCTGAGTCCTGCTGTGTCCCCGCTGTGTCCCAATGTGTCCTCGCTGTGTCCCCCGCTGTGTCCCGCTGAGTCCCCCCTGTGTCCCCCGCTGTGTCCCGCTGGGTCCGTCTGTGTCCCCTGCTGTGTACCCTGCTCTGTCCCACTGTGTCCCCTGCTGTGTCCCGCTTTGTCATCACCGTGTCCCCCGCTGTGTCCCGCTGTGTCCCACTGTGTCCTGTTGTGTCCCGCTATGTCCCCCACTGTGTCCCATTGTGTCCCCAGCTGTGTACCCCGCTGTGTCCCGCTGTGTCCCCGCTCTATCGATGCTGTGTTCCTCGCTGTTTCCCGCTGTGTCCCCCGCTGTGTCCTGCTGTGTCCTCCCTGTGGCCCCGCTGTGTCCCGCTGTGTCCCCAGCTGTGTCCCCCGCTGAGTCCCCTCGGTGTCCTGCTGTGTCCTCGCTGTGTGTCCCGCTGTCTCCCACTTTGTCCCACGCTGTGTCCCACTGTGTCCTCGCTGTGTCCCCCGCTGTGTCCCGCTATGTCCCCGCTGTGTCCCAAGTTGTGTCCCGCTGTGTCCCGCTGTGTACCCAGCTGAGTCCTGGTATGTTCCCGCAGTGTCCCCGCTGTGTCCCCGCTGTGTCCTGCTGTGTCCTCGATGTGTCCCCCACTGTGTTCCGTTGTGTCCCCAGCTGTGTACCCCGCTGTGTCCCGCTGTGTCCCCGCTGTATCGACGCTGTGTCCCGCTGTGTCCCGCTGTGTCCTGCTTTGTCCCCCGATGTGTCCCCCGCTGAGTCCCCGCTGTGTCCCCGCTGTGTCCCGCTCTGTCCTCCCTGTGTCCCCCGCTGTGTCCCGCTGTGTCCCCTGCTGTGTCTCGCATGTTCTTCTGCTGTGTTCCTGCTGTGTCCCGCTGTGTCCCCCTGTGTCCTCACTGTGTCCTCACTGTGTCCCACGCTGTGTTCCGCTGAGTACTTGCTGTGTCCCCCGATGTGCCCCGTTGTGTCCCCAGCTGTGTACCCCGCTGTGGCCCACTCTGTCCCCGCTGTATTGACGCTGTGTCCCGCTGGGTCCCGCTGTGTCCATGCTGTGTCCACCGCTGTGTCCCGCTGTGTCCACCGCTGTGTACCGCTGTGTCCCCAGTTGTGTCCCACTGTGTCCCGCTGTGGCCCCCGCTGTGGCCCCTGCTGTGTCCCGCTGTGTCCCCCGCTGTCTCCCGCTGTGCCACTGCTGTGTCCCCGCTGTGTCCCGCTTTTTCCCCCGCTGTGTCCCGCTGTGTCCTCGCTGTGTCTCCCGCTGTGTCCCGCTGTGTCCTCGCTGTGTCCCCTGCTGTGTCCCGCTGTGTCCCCCGCTCTGTCCTGATGTGTCCCGCTTTGTCCCGCTGTGTCCCTGCTGTGACTCTCAGTGTCCCAGTGTGTCCCCGCTGTGGCCCCTCTGTGTCCCGCTGTGTCCCGCTCTGTCCCTGCTGTGTCCCGCTGTGTCACGCTGTGTCCCCACTTTGTGCCCGCTGTGTCCCGCTGTGTACTCCGTTGTGTCAGGCTGTGTCCCCCGCTTTGTCCCGCTGTGTCCCCGCAGTGTCGC
>NW_012304303.1:0-2950 GCF_000151885.1 Dipodomys ordii
CAGCAGTACACAGCGGGACACAGCGGGGGACACAGCGAGGACACATTGGGACTCAGCGAGGACACAGCGGGGACACAACGGGACTCACCGGGGGACACAGCACTACACAGCGGGACACAGCGGGGGACACAGAGTGGTACAGAGCAGGACACAGCAGGGGATAGAGCGGGACTCAGCGGGGGACACAGGGAGGACACAGCGGGACACAGGGGGGACAGAGCGGGGACTAAGCAGGGGACACAGCGTGGGACAAAGCGGGACACCACGGAACACAGCGGGACACAGCGGGAAACAGCGGTGACCCTGCGGGGACTCAGCGGGACACAGTGCGGGACACAGCGGGACACAGCGGGACACAGCGGGAGACACAGCGGGACACAGTGGGGGACAGAGCGTGGGACACAGTGAGACACAGCAGGGACAAAGCTGGACACAGCGGGGTACATAGAGGGACACAGCGGGGAAACAGCTTGACAAAGCGGGACACAGCGGGGGACACAGCGGGACACAGCGGGGGACACAGCGGGACACAGCCTTGGAAAGAGCGGGGGACACAGTGGGACAAAGCGGGGGACACAGCGGGACAATGCGGGGGACACAGCGGGACACAGCGGGACACAATGGAGGACACAGATGGGGACAGCGGAGACCGAGAGGGGACACAGCGGGACACAGCGGGACACAGCGGTGACACAGCTGGTACACAGCGGGACACAGCGGGCACACAGCGGGCACACAGCAGGAACACAGCGGGACACAGCGGGACACAGCGGGGACACATGGGACACAGCGGGACACAGCGGGACACAGCGGGGGACACAGCGGGGACACAGCGGGACACAGCGGGGGACACAGCGGGGGACACAGCAGGACACAGCTGGGAACACAGCGAGGACACAGCGGCACCCAGCGGGACACAGTGTCGATACAGCGGGTACACAGCATTACACAGTTTGGTACACAGCTGTGGACACAACGGCACACAGTGGGGGCACAGCGGGACACAGCGAGACACAGTCGGACACAGTGGGGACAAAGCGTGAGACACAGCGGAGGACAGAGCGGAACACAGCGGGGGACATAGCAAGGACATAGCAGTACACAGTGGGACACAGCGGGACACAGCGGGACACAGCGGGGACACAGCGGGGACTCAGCGGGGGACAGAGCGGGGGACGAAGCTGGAAACAGCGGGGTACACAGAGGGAAACTGCGGTGACACTGCGGGGACACAGCAGGACACAGCGGTGTACACAGTGGGGCACAGCAGGGGACACAGCGGGACACAGAGGGGGACACAGCGGGACACAGCGGGGGACACAGCGGGACTCAGCGGGGGACACAGCAGTACACAGCAGTACACAGCTGGGGACACAACGGGACACAGTGGGGGCACAGCCGGACACAGCGGGACACAGCGGTACACAGCGGGGACACTGCGGAAACATAGTGGGACACAGCGGGGTACACAGTGGGACATAGTGGGACACAGCTTGGGACACAGCGGGGACAAAGCGGCAGACAGCGGGGGACACAGCGAGGACACAGCGGGACAAAGCGGCGACACAGAGGGGACTCAGCGGGACAAAGCGGGGGACACAGCGTGACACAGCGGGACACAGCGGTGGACACAGCGGGGGACAGCGGAGACAGAGAGGGGCCAAAGGGAGACACAGTGGTGATACAGCTGGACACAACGGAGTACACAGCGGGAAACAGCGGGCACACAGCGGGGGCACAGCGGGACACAGCGGGACACAGCAGGGAACACAGGAAGGAAACAGCGGGACCCAGTGGGACACAGCGTCGATACATCGGGACACAGCGGGGTACACAGCTGGGGACACAACGGGACACAGTGGGAGATACAGCGAGGACACAGTGTGACCCAGCAGGACACAGCGGGGACCCAGCGTGACCCAGCGGCGAAACCAGCGAGGACATAGTGGGACACAGCGGGGGACACAGCGAGAACACAGTGGGGGACACAGCGAGGACACAGCGGGACCCAGCGGGACACAGCGTCGATACAGCGGGCACACAGCATTACACAGCGTGGTACACAGCTGTAGACACAACGGGACTCAGTGGGGGCACAGCGGGACACAGCGGGACACAGCGGGGACAAAGCGTGAGACACAGCGGGGGACAGAGCTGGAGACAGCGGGGGACACAGCGAGGACCCAGTGGGACACAGCGGTGACACAGCGGGGACTCAGCGGGGGACACAGCGGGGGACACAGGGGGACACAGCGGGAACACAGCGGGACAAAGTGGGACACAGCATCGATACAGCGGGAACACAGCAGGACATAGCGGGGACACAGCAGTGGACAAAGGGGGACACAGCTGGGGACACAGCCGTACACAGTGGGGGAAACAGTGGGGGACACAGCAGGACACAATGGGACACAGCGTGGGACACATGGGGGACACAGCGGGACACAGCATGGACACAGCGGGACTCAGCGGGGGACACAGCAGTATACAGAAGGACACAGCGGGGACACAGCAGGGACACAGCGGGGGACACAGCGGGACACAGTGGGACAAAACGGGGAACACAGCGGGACACAGAGGGGGACACAGAGGGGTACACAGCGGGACACAGCTGGGAACACAGCGAGGACACAGCGGGACAAAGTGGGACACAGCGTCGATACAGCGGGAACACAGCAGGACAGAGCGGGGACACAGCTGGGGACACAACGGGACACATCGCGGGACACAGCGAGGACCCAGCGGAACACAGCGTGGGACACAGCGAGGACACAGCGGGACAGAGCGGGACACAGCGGGGACACAGCAGAATACACAGCCAGAACCGTGGGGGACACAGCGGGACACAGCGGGGACTCACCGGGGGACACAGCGGGGGACAAACTGGGACACCACGGGACACAGTGGGAAACAGCGGGACACAGCGGGGACACTGCGGGAACATAGCGGG
>NW_012304304.1:0-2950 GCF_000151885.1 Dipodomys ordii
TCCCGCTGTATCGACACTGTGTCCCACTTTGTCCCGCTGTGTCCTCGCTGTGTTCCCAGCTGTGTCCCGCTGTGTACCCCTCTGTGTCCCCCTCTGTGTCCCGCTGTGTTCCCCGTTGTGTCCCGCTGTGTCCCGCTGTGTCCCCCGATGTGTCCCTGCTGTGTCCCCGCTGTTTCCTGCTGTAAATTGCTGTGTCCCCCGCTGAGTCCCGCTGTGTCCCCGCTGTGTCCAGCTGTGTCCCCCATGTGTCCCCCGCTGTGTCCCATTGTGTCCCGCTGTGTCCCCCACTGTTTCCCCCGCTGTGTACGGCTGTGTCCCCCGCTGTGTCCCCCTTTGTCCACTGCTGTGTCCCCGCTATGTCCCGCTTTTTCACCGGCTGTGTCCCACTGTGTCCTCACTGTGTCCCCCGCTGTGTCCCACTGTGTCCTCGCTGTGTCCCGCTGTGTCCCCCGCTTTGTCCCTCTGTGTCCCACTGTGTCTCCGCTGTGTCCCGCTGTGTCCCGCTGTGTCCCCGGTGTGCCCACTGTGTCCCGCTGTGTAACCCGCTTTGTCCAGCTGTGTCACCTCTGTGTCCCGCTGTGGCCCATCTCTGTCTCCGCTGTCCCCCGCTGTGTCCCCCGCTGTGTCCCACTGTGTCCCGCCGTGTCCCCCGCTTTTTCCTGCAGTGTCCGCGCAATGTCCCCGCTGTGTCCCGCTGTGTCACACTGTGTCCCGTGGTATCCCACTTTTTCCCCCGCTGTTTCCCCGCTGTGTCCCCCGCTGAGTCCCCTCTGTATCGACAATGTGTCCCGCTGTGTCCCGCTGTGTCCGTGCTGTGTTCCCCGCTGTGTCCCGCTGTGTCCCCTGCTGTATCCCCTGCGGTGTCCTCTCTGTTTACCCCTCTGTGTCCCGCTGTGTCCTCGCTGGGTCCCCCGCTGTGTCCCGCTGTGTCCCCTGCTGTGTCCCGCTGAGTCCCGCTGTGTCCACGCTGTGTCCCGCTGTGTCCCCGCTGTGTGCCCGCTGTGTCCTGCTGTGTACCCCGTTGTGTCCAGCTGTGTCACCGCGGTGTCCCGCTGTGGCCCTTCTCTGTCTGTGCTGTGTCCCGCTTTGTCCCCCGCTTTGTTCCGCTGTGTCTCGCTGTGTCCCACGCTCTGTCCCTCACTGTGTCCCGCAGTGTCCCCCGCTGTGTCCCGTTGTGTCCCCCGCCTTGTCCCCGCTGTGTCACCGCTCTGTCCCGCTGTTTCCTCGCTGTGTCCCCTGCTGTCTCCCTCTCTGTCCCCCGCTGTGTCTCACGCTTTGTCCCCGCTGTGTCCCACTGTGTCCCGCTGTGTACGGCTGTGCCCCCACTGTGTCCCGTTGTGTCCACAGCTGTGTACCACGCTATGTAACGCTGTGTCCCCGCTTTATCGACGCTGTGTCCCACTGTGTCCGGCTGTGTCCTCGCTGTGTTCCCTGCTGTGTCCCGCTGTGTCCTCACTGGGTCCCCCACTGTGTCCCGCTGTGTCCCCCGCTGTGCCCCGCTGTGTCCGGCTGTGTCCCCGCTATGTCCCGCTGTGTCACACTGTGTCCCGTGGTGTCCCGCTGTGTCCCCCGCTGTGTCCCCCGCTGTGTCCTCGCTGTGTCCCCTGCTGTGTCCCGCTGTGTCCTCACTGGGTCCCCCACTGTGTCCCGCTGTGTCCCCCGCTGTGTCCCGCTGTGTCCGGCTGTGTCCCGCTCTGTACCCGCTGTGTCCCTCTGTGTCCCGCTGTGTCCCCGCTGTGTGCCTGCTGTGTCCCGTTGTGTCGCCTGCTGTGTCCCGTTGTGTCGCCCACTTTGTCCCGCTGTGTCCCACTGTGTCCCCGCTGTGTCCCGCTGTGTCCTGCTGTGTACCCCGCTGTGTCCAGCTATGTCACCGCCTTGTCTCGCTGTGGCCACTCTCTGTCTCCACTGTCCCCCGCTGTGTCCCTCGCTGTGTCCCACTGTGTCCAGGCAGGGTCACTGCTGTTTCCCGCTGTGTCCCGCTGTGTTCCGTGGTGTCCCTCTTTGTCTCCCGCTGTGTCCCCCGCTGAGTCCCCGCTGTGTCACCGCTGTGTCCCACTGTGTCCTCGCTGTGTCCCCCGCTGTCTCCAGCTCTGTCCTCCGTTGTGTCTCACGCTTTGTCCCCGCTGTGTCCCACTGTGTCCTCGCTGGTTTCCCCGCTGGGTCCCGCTGTGTCCCCGCTGTGTCCTGCTGGGTCACACTGTGTCCTCGCACCCGTTGTGTCCCCAGCTGTGTACCCCGCTGTGTCCCGCTGTATCGACGCTGTGTCCCACTGAGTCCCGCTGTTTCCTTCCTGTGTTCCCTGCTGTGTCCCGCTCTGTCCCGCTGTGTCCCTGCTGTGTGCCCGCTGTGTCCCGCTGTGTACTCCGTTGTGTCCAGCTGTATCACCGCTGTGTCTCGCTTTGGCCCCACTCTGTCTCCGCTGTTCCCCGCTGTGTCCCCCGCTGTGTCCCGCTGTGCCACGCTGTGTCCCCCGCTTTGTCCCGCTGAGTCCCCTCTGTGTCGCCGCTGTGTCCCGCTGTGTCCTCGCTGTGTCCCCCGCTGTCTGCCGCTTTGTCCCCGCTGTGTCCCAAGCTGTGTCCCGCTGTGTCCCGCTGTGTACCCCGCTGTGTCCCACTATGTTTCCGCAGTGTCCCCGCTGTGTACCGCTGTGTCCCGCTGTGTCCGGCTGTGCCCCCACTGTGTCCCGTTGTGTCCCCAGCTGTGTACCTCGCTGTGTCCCACTGTGTCCCCGCTGCATCAACGCTGTGTCCCGCTGTGTCCCGCTGTGTCCTCGCTGTGTCCCACGCTGTGTTCTTGTGTGGCCTCGCTTTTTTCCCCGCTGTGTCCCCCTCTGTGTCCCACGCTGTGTCCCGCTGTGTCCCCCGCTGTGTCCCTGCTGTGTCCCGCTGTGTCCACGCTGTGTACTGCTGTGTCCCCCGCTGAGTCCCGCTGTGTCCCCGCTGTGTGAGAA
>NW_012304305.1:0-2950 GCF_000151885.1 Dipodomys ordii
TCACATCTCTGTCTCTTGTCTCTCTGTTTCTGTTTCTCTATTTCTCTCTCTGTGTCTCTCTTTGTCTCTGTCTGTCTGTCTGTCTGTCTCTCTCTCTCTCTCTCTCTCTCTCGTTTGAATTTTCTCTCCCGCCCGCCTGCCCGCCCGCACTCCCTCCCTCCTTTTCCTCTCGACTTGCCAGTCAATCCTGGGGCTTGAGCTACTGTACTGGCGCTCCAACACACAACGGTCCCACTCCGAGCCTGCCTGCCTGCCTGCCTGCCTATGCATGGGCCCCATACTCCAACGAGGCACATCATCATCCCCACCCCACCCCTTCTCTGAAAAGAAGGCAGTCTCTCTCGGGGCCAGCCAGCCTGGGCCGGTTTTCTCAGTCAGTCAGTGCGTGGTTTGTTTGTTCTTTTATTTCCCCATGCATTTCATGAGAGAAAACTGCAATTCACAAAACCAACGCTAGATGGCGCGCGTTCGCCGTCGACAAGGTGGATGGGGCGGCGGGAGGGGCAAAACACGGGTCGGGTCAGTCACTCACTCAGTCAGTCAGTCCTCACCTACCCGGCAGTGGGGAGTGAGAGTTCTGACATACACATACATATAGGTTGTTATGATTCATTATTATCATCATTTGCTTTTTCCCTGTCGTAGCCATGACGACAGGGAGGGGGGGCAAATGATGATAATAATGAATCATAACAACCTATATGTATGTGGAGGTCAGAACTCTCACTCCCCTACTGCCGGGTAGGTGAGGACTGACTGACTGAGTGAGTGACTGACCCGACCCGTGTTTTGCCCCTCCCGCCGCCCCATCCACCTTGTCGACGGCGAACGCGCGCCATCTAGCGGTGGTTTTGTGATTGCAGTTTTCTCTCATGAAATGCATGGGGGAAAAAAAAGAACAAACAAACCACGCACTGACTGACTGAGAAAACCGGCCCAGGCTGGCTGGCCCCGAGAGAGACTGCCTTCTTTTCAGAGAAGGGGTGGGGTGGGGATGATGATGTGCCTCGTTGGAGTATGGGGCCCATGCATAGGCAGGCAGGCAGGCAGGCAGGCTCGGAGTGGGACCGTTGTGTGTTGGAGCGCCAGTACAGTAGCTCAAGCCCCAGGATTGACTGGCAAGTCGAGAGGAAAAGGAGGGAGGGAGTGCGGGCGGGCGGGCGGGAGAGAGAATTCAAACGAGAGAGAGAGAGAGAGAGAGAGAGACAGACAGACAGACAGACAGACAGACAGAGACAAAGAGAGACACAGAGAGAGAAATAGAGAAACAGAAACAGAGAGACAAGAGACAGAGACGTGGTGAATTGGTCCGGCTGGACTACATACATGCTCTATCTCGTCCGAACTTTGAGTTTCCTCAAAGATGCGCGCACGCACACACACAGATACACTGAGATGCCCTCTGCCCCCTCTTCTCTCCTCTCCAATTCCCCCGCCCCCTCCCCCCTCCCCCCTCCACCCCTCTGGCACCAAAAATGAGATCCCTCCCCTTCGCCTATTGCGTCAATTACAAACAAAAGGCAGCGTGAGATTCAAGCAAATTTGTTTTATTTTGTTCGGAGGGTAGGGTTGTGGATTTTGGTGCGGGGGGGGGGTCGGAGGACGTGGTCGTGGTCGAGTAATCGCCTGCGGGGTGGGGTGAGGATGGACGGTTACGCCACCTGCATGGATGGCTCGCGTTCCCCTCTGGCTGTCTGGTTGCCGCTGATTGCTTCAGATATCACCATCCGGTCAGGAAGTAGGGGCTGGAATATAAAGAGATGTTAAAGAGATAATTAGGAGCAGGACTCCAGGGAAGCCCGAAGGCGGGGGGGGCGGATTTTTACATTTTTTAACATTTACAATAAAATTTTACATTTTTAAATAGTACTATTGTGAAATATAAACCAAACTGAAGTGTATAGATATCTACATTTCTCTACAATACAGAAGTCATAAACTGGTTTGAAAAGGTACACAGGAAAGGAGAAATGGTTATACATTGAACTTGATTTCATAATTGTTCACAAACTAAGGTCTCAATGCACTTGTCATTTCACATATCACTGTCTTGAGTGAGACTGAATAAGACAGGCAGACAGACAGACAAATAGGGAGATACATAGGATCAAATAGGGTTGGGTTAAAGGACTTTCCATAACCCAATGCTAATATTTTCATAAGAAATTGGAAAACATTACAGAAGAAGCTATAGAACTTTAAATAAAATATTACAGCAGGAGAGACAAAATGAGTGATCAAGCAATAAAATTCTTTTACTAACAGGAGACAGTACAATTGCCAAAAAATGGACATCAGGGCATTTCAGAGTTCCCACATTATAATTATCTTAACTAAAAGCCAAAATCATGTGATAATCTTCAACATTTTAAGTAGGAAACTTGTTAATGTAGCTTAATATCTTTTTTTTTTTTTTGGTCGATCATGGGGTTTTGAACTCTGGGCCTGAGTACTGTCCCTCAGCTCTTCAACTCAAGCCAAGCACTCTACCACTTGAGCCACAGCACCACTTTTGGTTTTCTAGTGGTTTATTGGCGGTAAGAGTTTCACGGCCTTTCCTTCTTGGGCTGGCTTTGAACCACAATCCTCAGATCTCAGCCTCCTGAGTAGCTGGGGGGGGGAATGATGGGAAGGGATGGGAAGGGGAAACAAAGGAGGAGGCAACAATATTTGCTAAGAAATGTACTCATTACCTTGTGCATGTAATTGTAACCCCTCTGTACAGTATTTTCACAATAATAAAAAAAGAAACAAACAAACAAAAAAAACCCTGAAAAGGAGCTGTGGCTTAAATAATAGAGCAATAGAGCTTAGGGACAGCACTCAGTCCTGAGTTCAAGCCACAGGATCAGCATACACAAACTTTTTTAAAATATTAATTAAATTTGAAGTCTAGAGATATTCCAAGGCTGGTACAAATGTTCAACAAAGTCACAGAAAACTCACTCTC
>NW_012304306.1:0-2950 GCF_000151885.1 Dipodomys ordii
TATCCCCGCTGTGTCACCAATGAATCCCGCTGTGTCCTCACTGTGTCCCGATGTGTCTCGCTGTACCCCCACTCTGTCCCGTTGTGTCCACAGGTGGGTACCACGCTGTGTAACCCAGTGTCCCCACTGTATCGACGCTGTGTCCTGATGGGTGCCGAAAATCCTCGCTGTCTTCCCCGCTGAGTCCCGCTGTGTCCCCCGCTGTGTCCTCGATGTGTCCCCCGCTGCGTCCCATTGTGTCCTCACTGTGTTCCCCGCTGTGTCCTCACTGTGTCCCACTCTGTGTTCCGCTGTGTCCTCGCTGTGTCCCCTGCTGTGTCCCCACTGTGTCACGCTGTGTTTCTCTGTGTCCGGCTGTGTCCTCGCTCTGTCTCCCTCAGTGTCCAGCTGTGTCCTCCCTGTGTCCCCCGCTGTGTCCCGCTGAGTCCCCTGCTGTGTCCCGCTGTGTCCCGCTGTGTCACGCTCTGTCCCATCAGTGTCCCTCTGTGTCCAGCTCTGTCCCCGTTGTGTGTCCGCTGTGCCCCGCTGTGTACCCTTCTGTGTCCAGCTGTGTCCCCTCTGTGTCCCGCTGTGTCCCTTCTCTTTCCCCCGCTGTCCACCGCTGTGTCCCCCGGCTGTGTCCCGCAGTGTCCCCGCTGTGTCCCGCTGTGTCCTACTGTGTCCCGTGGTGTCCCGCTTTTTCCCCTCTATGTCCTCTGCTGAGTCCCCTCTGTGTCCCCGCTGTGTCCAGCTATGTCCTCGCTGTGTCCTCCGCTGTCTCCCGCTTTGTCCCACGCTGTGTCCTACTGTGTCCCACTGTGTCCCTGCTGTGTCCCCCGCTGTGTCCCGCTGTGTCCCCCGCTGTGTCCTGCTGGGTCCTGCTGTGTCCCCGCTGTGTCCCAATGTGTCCTCGCTGTGTCCCGCGCTGGGTCCCGCTGTGTCCCCCCTGTGTCCCCCGCTGTGTCCTTCTGTGTACCGCTGTGTTTCCTGCTGTGTCCTCTGCTCTGTCCACTGTGTCCCCCACTGCGTCCTGCTGTGTCCCGCTGTGTCCCCCCTGTGTCCCCCGCTGTGTCCTGCTGTGTCGTCGCTGTGTCCCCAGCTGTGTCCCGCTGTGTCCACACTGTGTTCCCCGTGTGTCCCGCTGTGTACCCCGCTGTGTCCCGCTGTGTCATGCTGTGTCCCGCTCTTTCTCCACTGTGTCCTGGTGTGTCCCGCTGTGTCCCTGCTGTGTGCCCGGTGTGTCCCGCTCTGTACCCCGCTTTGTCTAGCTGTGTCACTGCTGTGTCCCGCTGTGTACTGCTGTGTCCCCCGCTGAGTCCCGCTGTGTCCCCGCTGTGTCCCAATGTGTCCTCGCTGTATCCCCCCCTGTGTCCCGCTGTGTCCCCCCTGTGTCCCCCGCTGTGTCCCGCTGAGTTCCTCTGTGTCCCCTGCTGTGTCCCCCGCTCTGTCCCACTGTGTCCCCCTCTGTGTCCCGCTGTGTCCCTCTGTGTACTGCAGTGTCCCCCGCTGAGTCCCGCTGTGTCCCCGCTGTGTCCCAATGTGTCTTCGCTGTGTCCCCCGCTGTGTCTGCCTCTGTCCCCCGCTGTGTCCCCCTGTGTCCACTGCTGTGTCCACATTGTGTCCCGCTGTTTCCCCCGCTGTGTCCCGCTGTGTCCTTGCTGTGTCCACCATGTGTCCCGCAGTGTACCTCACTGTGTCCCCCGTGTGTCCCGCTGTGTACCCCGCTGTTTCCCGCTGTGTCACGCTTTGTCCCGCTCTTTCCCCACTGTGTCCCGTTGTATCCCGGCTGTGTGCCCGCTGTGTTCCACTGTGTAATCTGCTGTGTCTCGCTTTGTACCCGTTGTGTCTCGCTGTGTCCCCCGCTGTGTCCCGCCTTGTCCCCCTCTGTGTCCCGCTGTGTCCTGCTGTGTCCCCCGCTGTGTCCCGCTGTATCCACGCAGTGTCCCGTTTTATCCCACTGTGTCCCGCTGTGTTCCGTGTTGTCCCGTTTGTGCCCCTCAGTGTCCCCCGTTGTGTCCCAACTGTGTCCCCGCTGTGTCCCGCTGTGTCCTCTATGTGTCCCCTGCTGTGTCCTGCTCTGTTCCCCGCTGTGTCGCCCACTTTGCCCAAACTGTGCCCCGCTGTATCCCGCTGTGTCCCGCTGTGTCCCGCTGTATCCCGCTATGTCCCCCACTATGTCCCGTTGTGTCCCCAGCTGTGTACCCCGCTGTGGCCCGCTGTGGCCCCGCTGTATCGAAGCTATGTCCCGCTGGGTCCCACTGTGTCCTCTTTGTGTACCCCGCTGTGTCCCACTGTGTCGCCCGCTGTGTCCCTCGCTGGGTTCCGCTGTGTCCCCTGCTGTGTCCCGCTGTATCCTCCCTGTGTCCCCTGCGGTGTCCCGCTGTGTCCCCTGCTGTGTCACTCGCTGTGTCCCTGCTGTGCCCCACTGGGTCCCACTGTGTCCCGCTGTGTCCTGCTGTGTCCCCCGCTGAGTCCTGCTGTGTACCCGCTGTGGCCCAATGTGTCCTCGCTGTGTCCCCCGCTGTGTCCCGCTGTGTCCCGCTGTGTCCCTCTGTGGCACCTGCTGTATGCCCGCTCTGTCCCGCTCTGTGCCCCGCTTTGTCCGGCTGTGTCCACTGCTGTGACCCCGTTGTGCCTTGCTGTGTCCGGCTCTGTACCCCACTGTGTCCAGCTGTGTCCCTGCTGTGTCCCGCTGTGTCCCCCACTGTGTCCCAAAGTGTCCCCTGCTGTGTCCCCCACTGTGTCCCACTGTGTCCCCTTCTGTGTCTTGCTGTGTCCCCCGCTGTGTCCCGCTGTGTCCACTGCTGTGACCCCGTTGTGCCTTGCTATGTCCCGCTGTGTCCCCCACTGTGTCCCGCTGTGTCCTCGCTGTGTCCCATTGTGTCCCCGCTGTTTCCCCATGGGTCCTACTGGGTCCCACTGTGTGCCCGCTGGGTCCCCCGCTTTGTCCCGCTGTGTCCCCGCAGTGTCC
>NW_012304307.1:0-2950 GCF_000151885.1 Dipodomys ordii
TCACCGCTGTGTCCTTTGATGTGTCCCCACCTGAGTCCCGCTGTGTCCCCCGCTATTTACCACTGTGTCCCCCACTGTGTCCCCCGCTTTGTCCCCGCTGTGTCCCCGCTGTGTCCCGCTGTGTCCCGCTGTGTCCCTCTGTGTCACCCCCAGTGTCCCCGTGTCTCCGCTGTTTCCCACTGTGACCCACTCGCTGTCCTGCTGTGTCCCCGTTGTCCACCGGTGTGTCCCCTCTGTGCCCAGCTGTGTCCCCGCTGTGTCCCGCTGTGTCCCGATTTGTCCCGCTGTGTCGCTGCTTTGTCACTGCTGTGTTTCGCTGTGTCACGCTGTGTCCACGCTGTGTCCCTCTGTGTCCCCTGCTGTGTCCCCCGCTGTGTCCCGCTGTGTCCCGTTGTGTCCTTGCTGTGTCCCCGCTGTGTCCTGCTGTGTCCCCGCTGTACCCCGCTGTGTCCCCTGCTGTGGCCCCCGCTGTGTCCCGCTGTGTCCCCGCTGTGTCCCCGCTGTGTCCCGCTGTGTCCCGCTGTGTCTCCGCTGTGTCCCGCTGTGTGCCCGCTGTGTCCCCGCTGTGTCCCCCGCTGTGTCCCCGCTGTGTCCCACTCTGTCCCCGCTGTTTCCCGCTGTTTTCCCCGCTTTGTCACCCGCTGTGTCCTTTGATGTGTCCCCAGCTGAGTCCCGCTGTGTACCCCGCTGTGACCCACTGTGTCCCGTTGTGTGCCCCCTTTGTTCCCCTCTGTGTCCTGCTGTGTCCCCTGCTGTGTCCCCGCTGTGTCCCGCTGTGTCCCGCTGTGTACCCCGCTGTGTCCCACTGTGTCCCGTTGTGTGCCCCCTTTGTTCCCCTCTGTGTCCTGCTGTGTCCCCTGCTGTGTCCCCGCTGTGTCCCGCTGTGTCCCCCGCTATATCCTGCTCTGTCCCCCGCTGTGTTCCGCTGTGTCCCTGCTGTATCCCCGCTGTGTCCCGCTGTGTCCCCGCTGTGTCCCCGCTGTGTCCCGCTGTGTCCCGCTGTGTCCCCGCTGTGTCCCGCTGTGTGCCCGCTGTGTCCCCGCTGTGTCCCCCGCTGTGTCCCCGCTGTGTCCCACTCTGTCCCCGCTGTTTCCCGCTGTTTTCCCCGCTTTGTCACCCGCTGTGTCCTTTGATGTGTCCCCAGCTGAGTCCCGCTGTGTACCCCGCTGTGTCCCACTGTGTCCCGCTGTGTGCCCCCTTTGTTCCCCTCTGTGTCCTGCTGTGTCCCCTGCTGTGTCCCCGCTGTGTCCCGCTGTGTCCCGCTGTGTCCCGCTGTGTACCCCGCTGTGTCCCACTGTGTCCCGCTGTGTGCCCCCTTTGTTCCCCTCTGTGTCCTGCTGTGTCCCCTGCTGTGTCCCCGCTGTGTCCCGCTGTGTCCCCCGCTATATCCTGCTCTGTCCCCCGCTGTGATCCGCTGTGTCCCTGCTGTATCCCCGATGTGTCCCACTGTGTACCCCGCTGTGTCCCTGCAGTGTTCCACTCTCTCCCGCTGTGTGCGGCTCTGTGTCCTCTGTTGTGTCCCCTGCTGTGACCCGCTGTATCCCGGTGTGTCCTGCTTTGTCCCCCGATGTGTCCCGCTGTTTCCCACTGTGCCCCTGCTGTGTCCACGCTGTGTCCCACTGTGTACCCCGCTGTGTCCCACTGTGTCCCGCTGTGTGCCCCCTTTGTTTTCCTCTGTGTCCTGCTGTGTCCCCGCTGTGTCCCCGCTGTGCTCCGCTGTGTCGCTGCTGTGTCCCGCTGTGTCCCTGCTGTGTCCCCGGTGTGTCCCGCTGTGTCCCCGCTGTGTCCCCGCTTTGTCCCCGCTGTGTCCCACTCTGTCCCCACTGTGTCCCGCTTTGTCCCCCGCTGTGTCCCGCTGTGTGGCCTCTTTGTTCCCTTCTGTGTCCTGCTGTGTCCCCAGCTGTGTCCCGCTGTGTCCCGCTGTGTCCCCGCTGTGTAACGCTGGATCCCTCTTTGTGTCCAGCTGTGTCCCCCATTGTGTCCTGCTGTGTCCCCCGTTGTGTACCCTACAGTGTCCTGCTGTGTCGCCAGATGTGTCCCGCTGTGTCCTCGCTGTGTCCCCACTGTGTCCCGCTGTGTCCCCGCTGTGTCCCCCGTTGTGTACTGCTGTGTCCCCCTCTGTGTACCCCGCAGTGTCCTGCTGTGTCGCCCGATGTGTCCCGCTGTGTCCTTGCTGTGTCCCCATTTGTGTCCCGCTGTGTCCTCGCTGGGTCCCCCGCTGGGTCCCGCTGGGTCCCCATGTGTCACGCTGTGTCCTCGCTGTGTATCCCTCTGTGTCCCGCTGTGTCCTTGCGGTGTCCCACACTGTGTCCCCGCTGTGACCCGATGTGTCCCTGCTGTGTCCCCCGCTGTGTCCCGTTGTGTCCCGCTGTGTCCCCAGCTGTGTCCCCCGCTGTGTCCCGCATTTCCCTCTGTGTCCTGCTGTGTCCTTGCTGTGTCCCCATTTGTGTCCCGCTGTGTCCTCTCTGTGTTCCCCGCTGTGTCCCGCTGTGTCCTCACTGGGTCGCCCGCTGGGTCCCGCTGGGTCCCCATGTGTCACGCTGTGTCCTCTCTGTGTATCCCTCTGTGTCCCGCTGTGTCCCCGCTGTGTCCCACATGTGTCCCCGCTGTGACCCGCTGTATCCCTGCTGTGTCCCTGCTGTGTCCCTTTGTGTCCCGCTGTGTCCCCGATGTCCCCTGCTGTGTCCCGTTGTGTCCCCGCTGTCTGCATGTGTGTCCCCGCTGTCCCCCGCTGTGTCCCCCGCTGTGTCCCTCTGTGTGCTCGCTGTGTCCCCAGCTGTGTCCCCCTGTGTCCCCCACTGTGTCCCCCACTGTGTCCCGCTGTGTCCCCTGCTGTGTCCTGCTGTGTCGCGCTGTGTCCCCGCTGTACGCCAGTGTGTCACCGCTGTCCCCCGCTGTGTCCTCCGCTGTGTCCCGCTGTGTCCTCGCTGTGTCTCACTGTGTCCCCGTT
>NW_012304308.1:0-2949 GCF_000151885.1 Dipodomys ordii
ATTTGCTTCTCTTCTGCTCTGCTCTCATCTGCTCTCCAGATCTGCTCTCTGCTCTCATGCTCTCTCTGCTTCAGGTCTGCTTCTGATCATCGGATTCTTATGATCTGCTTCTCCTGCTTTTGCATCTTCTGCTTCCCCTCATTCTCTATCTGCTTCTCCTTCTGTGTCTGCTTCTCCTTCTGCTTCTGCTTCTTCTCCTTCTTCTGTTTCTTCTGCTTCTGCTTCTCCTGCTTCTGCTTCTCCTGCGTCTCGTCTTGCTTCTCTTTCTGCTTTTCTTTCTGCTTCTCCTTCTCCTTTTTCTGCTTCTCCTTCTGCTTCTGCTTCTCCTTCTGCTTCTGCTTCAATTTCTCCTTCTGCTTCTCATTCTGCTTCTGCGTCTTCTGTTTCTTCTGCTTCTCCTGCTTCTGCTTCTCCTGCTTCTCCTACTTCTCGTGCTGCTTCACCTTCTGCGTCTCTTTCTGCTTCTGCTTATCCTTTTGCTTCTCCTACTCCTAATCCTTCTCTCTCGCCTTCTCAGTCTTCTTCTTCTCCTTCTCCTGCTGCTTCTGCTTCTGCTTATTCTACTATTTCTGTTTCTTCAGCTTCTGCTTCAGATTGTGCTTCTTCTGTTTCTCCTTCTGCTTCAGATTCTGCTTCTGCTTCTTCGGCTTCTCCTGTTTCTTCTGCTTCTGCTTCTCCTGCATCTTCTGCTTCTCCTGCTTCTATTTCTGCTTCTCCTTCTGCTTCTGCTCTTCTCCTTCTTCTGTTTCTTTTGATTCTGTTTCTTATGCTTCTTCTTCTGTTTCTTCTGATTCTACTTCTGCTTCTCCTTCTTCTCTTCTTTCTGCTTCTACTTCTGCTTCTTCTGATTCTCCTGCTTCTCCTTCTTGTTCTCCTTCTGTTTCTGCTTCTCTTTCTGCTTCTGCTTCTCCTTCTGCTGCTCCTTCTCCTTCTCCTTCTTATGCTTCTCCCACTGCTTCTGCTTCTGCTTCTTTTGCTTATTCTTTTTCTTCTGCTTCTGCTACTCCTGCTTCTGCTTCTTCTGCTTCTACTGCTTCTCCTTCTTCTTCTTCTTCTTCTTCTTCTTCTTCATCTTCTTCTTCTTCTTCTTCTTCTTCTTCTTCTTCTTCTTCTTCTTCTTCTTCTTCTTCTTCTTCTTCTTCTTCTTCTTCTTCTTCTTCTTCTTCTTCTTCTTCTTCTTCTCTTTCTTCTGCTTCTGCCTTTCCTGCTTCTTCTGCTTCTACTGCTTCTCTTTCTGCTTCTCCTGCTTCTGCTTCTCCTTCTGCTTCTCCTATTGATTCTGCTGCCCTTTCTTCTCCTTCTCCTTCTCCTACTTCTGCTTTTCCTTCTGCTTCTGCTTCTCCTGCTTCTCCTTCTCCTTCTCTTTCTGCTTCTGATTATCCTTCTGTTTCTCCTACGCCTAATCCTTCTCTTTCTCCTTCTTCTTCTTCTGCTTCTCCTGCTGCTTCTTCTTCTGCTTCTTCTGCTTTTTCTGTTTCTTCTTCTTCTGCTTCAGCTTCTGCTACTTTTGCTTCTCCTTCTGCTTCTCCTTCTGCTTCTGCTCTTCTCCTTCTTCTGATTGTTCTGCTTCAGCTTCTCCTGCTTCTTCTTCTTCTGCTTCTCCTACTTCTCCTTCTGCTTCTCCGTCTCATTCTCCTTCTCCTTCAATTTCTCCTTCTTGTGCTTCTCATTCTTCTTCTGCTTCTGCTTCTCCTGCTTCTGCTTCTTCTGTTTCTCCTTCTGCTTCTACTTCTGCTTCTCTTTCAGCTTCTTATTCTGCTTCTGCTCCTCCTACTCCTAATCCTTCTCCTTCTTCTTCTTCTGCTTCTCGTTCTGCTTCTGCTTCTTCTGCTTGTTCTGTTTCTTCTGCTTCTGTTTTCCAGCTTCTGCTGCTTCTGCTTCTCCTTCTGCTTCAGGTTCTCCTTCTGGTTCTTGGGCTTCTTCTGTTTCTTCTGCTTCTGCTTCTGCTACTGCTTCTTCTGCTTCTATTTCTGCTTCTCCTTCTGCTTCTGCTTCTCCTTCTGCTCCTTCTCCTTCTTCTCTTTCTTCTTCTTCTTCTGCTGCTTCCCCCGCTTCTGCTTCTTCTGCTTCTCCTACTTGTCCTTCTCCTTCTGCTTCTCCTTCTCCTTCTTCTGCTTCTCTTTCTGCTTCTGCTTCTGCTTCTTCTGATTCTCCAACTTCTCCTTCTTCTTCTCCTTCTATTTCTGCTTCTCTTTCTCCTTCTGCATCTCCTTCTGCTTTACCTTCGGCTGCTCCTTCTCCTTCTTCTGTTTCTCACTCTGCTTCTGCTTCTTATGCTTCTTCTTTTTCTTCTGGTTCTGCTTCTCCTGCTTCGGCTTCTTATGCTACTACTGCTTCTTCTTCTGGTTCTGCTTCTTCTGCTTCTACTTCTCTTTATGCTTCTGCTTCTCCTGCTTGTATTTCTGTTTCTTTGCTGCTTCTCCTTCTGCTGGTTCTTCTAATTCTTCTTCTGCTTCTCTTTTTGCTTCTCCTTCTGCTTCTGCTCTGCTTCTTCTGTTTCTCCTGCCTGAATTTCTTTTTCTACTTCTTCTGCTGCTTCTCCTTCTGCTTCTGCTTCTACTTCTGCTTCTGTTTCTGCTTCTTCTGCTTCTTCTCTTTCCGCTTCTCCTGCTTCTGCTTCTTGTGCTTCTCCTGCTTCTCTTTCTGCTTCTCATTCACTTCTGCTTCTCCTTCGGCTTCTGCTTCTCCTCCTTCTCCTTCTCCTACTTCTGCTTCTCCTTCAGCTTCTGCTTCTTCTGTTTCTCCTGCTTCTCCTTCTGCATCTCCTTCTGCTTGTGCTTGTCCTTATGCTTCTTCTTCTGCTTCTGCTTCTCCTTCTCCTTCTTTTGCTTCTCCTTTTGCTTCTGCTTCTTCTGCTTTTCCTTCTTCTCCTTCTGCTTCTGCTTCTTCTGCTTCTCCTTCAAACATCTTCTTCTGCTTCTGCTTCGCTTTCTCCTTCTTCTGCTTCTC
>NW_012304309.1:0-2949 GCF_000151885.1 Dipodomys ordii
CACCACTGTGTACTGCTGTGCCCCGCTGAGTCCCGCTGTGTCCCCGCTGTGTCCCAATGTGTCCTCGCTATGTCCCCCACTGTGTCCCGCTGTGTCCTCCCTGTGTCCCCCGCTGTGTCCCGCTGTGTCCCTCTGTGTCCCCCGCTGTGTCCCCCGCTATGTCTCGCTGTGTCCCCCGCTGTGTCCAAGTGTGTCCTTGCTGTGTCCCCCGTTCTGTGCCGCTGTGTCCTCGCTGTGTCCCCGGCTGTTTCCCGCTGTGTCCTGCTGTGTCACGCTGTTTCCCCACTGTGTCCCCGCTGTTTCCCTCTGTGTACCCCGCTGTGTCCAGCTTTGTCCCCGCTGTGTCTCGCTGTGTCCCACACTCTGTCCCCCACTGTGTCCCGCTGTGTCCCCCGCTGTTTCGTATTGTGTCCCCCACTGTGTCCCGCTGTGTCCCCGCAGGTTCACCTCTGTTTCCCGCTGTGTCCCGCTGTGTTCCGTGGTGTCCTCGCTGTGTCCCCCTGCTGTGTCCCGTTGTGTCCCGCTGTGTCCTCGCTGTGTCCCCCTGATGTCCCGTTGTGTCCCGCTGTTTCACCGCTGTGTCCCACAGTGTGTCCCGCTTTGTCCCCCACTGTGTCCGCTGTGTCCCCGCAGGTTCACCTCTGTTTCCCGCTGTGTCCCTTTGTGTGCTGCTGTGTCCTCGCTGTGTCCCGCTGTGTCCCGCTGTGTCCCGCTGTGTCCCCGCAAGTTCACCTCTGTTTCCCACTGTGTCCCGTTGTGTGCCGCTGTGTCCTCGCTGAGTCCCCTACTGTCTCCCTCTCTGTCCCCCGCTGTGTCTCACGTTTTGTCCCCGCTGTGTCCCACTGTGTACCGCTGTGTCCGGCTGTGCCCCCACTGTGTCCCGTTGTGTCCACAGCTGTGTACCACGCTGTGTACCACGCTGTGTAATGCTGTGTCCCCGCTGTATCGACGCTGTGTCCCGCTGTGTCCCGCTGTGTCCTCGCTGTGTTCCCTGCTGTGTCCCGCTGTGTCCACCGCTGTGTCCCCAGCTGTGTCCTTGCTGTGTCCCTGCTGTGTCCTGCTGTGTCCTCACTGGGACCACCACTGTGTGTCGCTGTGTCCACCGCTGTGTCCCGCTGTGTCCAGCTGTGTCCCGCTTTGTCCCTGCTGTGTCCCGCTGTGTCCCGCTGTGTCCCCGCTGTGTGCCTACTGTGTCCCGCTGTTTCTCCCGCTTTGTCCCGCTGTGTCCCACTGTGTCCCCGCTGTGTCCCGCTGTGTCCCGCTGTATCCCCGCTGTGTGCCCGCTCTGTCCCGCTGTGTATCCCGCTGTGTCCAGTTGTGTCACCGCTGTGTCTCGCTGTGGCCACTCTCTGTCTCCGCTGTCCCCCGCTGGGTCCCCCGCTGTGGCCCGCTGTGTCCCGCTGTGTCTCCCGCTTTGTCCTGCTGTGTCCCACAGTGTCCCCGCTGTGTCCCGCTGTGTAACACTGTGTCCTGTGGTGTCCCACTTTGTCCCACGCTGGGTCCCCCGCTGAGTCCCCTCTGTGTCGCCGCTGTGTCCCCCTGTGTCCTCGCTGTGTCCCCCACTGTCTCCCGCTTTGTCTCCCGCTGTGTTCCTCTGTGTCCCGCTGTGTACCCCGCTGTGCCCAGATTTGTCTCCGCTGTGTCTTGCTGTGTCCCGCGCTCTGTCCCAAACTGTGTCCCGCCTTGTCCCGCGCTGTATCCCCCGCTGTATCCCACTGTGTCCCCGCAGGGTCACTGCTGTTTCCTGCTGTGTCCCGCTGTGTACCGTAATGTCCCTCTTTGTCTCCCGCTGTGTCCCCCGCTGAGTCCCCGCTGTGTCCCGCTGTGTCCTCGCTGTGTCCCCCGCTGTGTCCCCCGCTGTGTCCCGCTGTGTCCACTGCTGTGGCCCCGCTGTGTCCCACTTTTTCCCCGGCTGTGTCCCACTGTGTCATCACTGTGTCCCCCCGCTGTGTCCCCAATGTGTCCTCTCTGTGTCCCCCGCTCTGTCCCGCTGTGCCCCCACTGTATTTCGTTGTGTCCACAGCTGTGTACTACGCTGTGTAACGCTGTGTGCCCGCTGTATCTACGCTGTGTCCCGCTGTGTCCCGCTGGGTCCTCGCTTTGTCCCCCGCTGTGTCCCGCTGTGTCCCCTGCTGTGTCCCGCTGTGTCCCCTGCTGAGTCCCCGCTGTGTCACCGCTGTGTCCCGCTGTTTCCTCGCTGTGTCCCCTGCTGTCTCCCTCTCTGTCCCCTCCTGTGTCTCACGCTTTGTCCCTGCTGTGTCCCACTGTGTCCTGCTGTGTCCGGCTGTGCCCCCACTGTGTCCCGTTGTGTAAACAGATGTGTACTACGCTGTGTAATGCTGTGTCCCCGCTGTATCGACGCTGTGTTCCGCTGTGTCCCGCTGTGTCCTCGCTGTGTTCCCCGCTGTCTCCCGCTCTGTCCCTCGCTGTGTCTCACGCTTTGTCCCCGCTGTGTCCCACTGTGTCCCGCTGTGTCCGGCTGTGCCCCCACTGTGTCCCGTTGTGTCCACAGCTGAGTACCACGCTGTGTAACGCTGTGTGCCCGCTGTATCGACGCTGTGTCCCGCTGGGTCCCGCTGTGTCCTCGCTGTGTTCCCCGCTGTCTCCCGCTCTGTCCCTCGCTGTGTCTCACGCTTTGTCCCCCGCTGTGTCCTGCTGTGTCCTCAATGTGTCCCCCGATGGGTCCCGGTGGGTCCTGCTGTGTCCTCGCTGTGTCCACCGCTGTGTCCCGTTGTGTCCCCAGCTGTGTCCCCTGCTATATCCCCATGTGTATACTGCTGTGTCCATGCTATGTCTTGCTGTGTCGCGCTGTGTCCCCCGCTGTGTCCGCTGCTTTGTCC
This sequence comes from Dipodomys ordii, assembly GCF_000151885.1. Lineage (NCBI taxonomy): Eukaryota > Metazoa > Chordata > Mammalia > Rodentia > Heteromyidae > Dipodomys > Dipodomys ordii. The sequence continues at coordinate 2,841 of NW_012304309.1, forward strand.
TGCTGTTTTCCCCGCTGTGTCACCAATGTGTCCCGCTGTGTCCTCGCTGTGTCCCGCTGTGTCTCGCAGTGCCCCCACTCTGTCCCGTTGTGTCCACAGCTGGGTACCA
>NW_012304310.1:0-2949 GCF_000151885.1 Dipodomys ordii
TCAGACAGAGCGGGACACAGTGGGACCCAGCGGGGACAAAGTGTGAGACACAGCGTTGGACAGAGCGGGAGACAGAGGCAGACACAGCGAGGACACAGCGGGACACAGCGGGGACACAGAGGGGGACAAAGCGGGACACCACAGAACACAGCGGGACACAGCGTGAAACAGCGGTGAACCTGCGGAGACACATCGGGACACAGCGGGGGACACATCGGGACACAGCGGGGACACAGCGGGGACACTGCGGGACCCAGCAGGACACAGCGGTACACAGCAGGACACAGCGGGGGACACAGCGGGACACAGCGGGGAATACAGCGGGACACAGCGGGGACACAGAGGGGACTCAGTAGGGGACATAGCGGGGTACAAATCGGGACACCACAGGACACAGTGGGACACAGCGGGACACAGCGGGGACACTGCGGGGACACAGCGGGACAAAGCGGGGGACCCAGCTGGACCCAGCAGGACACAGCAGGACCCAGCGGGGAAACAGCGGGAACACAGTGGGACACAGCGAGGACACAGCGGGACACAGCGGGACACTGCGGGGCACAGCGGGGGACACAGCGGGACACAGCGGGGGACACAGGGAGGACACAGCTTAACACAGCATGGGACAAAGCGAGGACACAGCGGGGGACAAAGCGGGACAACACGGAACACAGCGGGGACCCAGCAGTGGACACAGCGGGACACAGCGGGGGACAAAGCGGGACACCACGGAACACAGCAGGACACAGCGTGAAACAGCGGTGAACCTGCGGGGACACAGCGGGGGACACAGCGGGACACAGCAGGGACACAGCAGGGACACAGCGGGACCCAGCAGGACACAGCGGAGGACACAGCGAGGACACAGCTGGACACAGCGGGGACACAGAGGGGACTCAGCAGGGGACATAGAGGGGAAAAAGCGGGACACCACGGAACACAGTAGGACACAGCGGGACACAGCGGGGACACTGCGGGACACAGCCGGGGGACACAGCGGTGGACAGCGGGGGACAGAGAAGGGACACAGCGGGACACAGAGGGGACACAGCTGGACACAGAAGGGTACACAGCGGGGCACAGCGGACACACAACAGGGACAGAGCTGGACACAGAGGGACACATGCGACGGACCAGCTCGGCCGGAGCACTGGGACCGACGGGACAGGGATCTCAGGATAGGTGGGCAAAGGAGTCGGCGAAGTGACAAACAGATACAGACTCAAAAGAGTTGCATCTGAGTGTATTTTTATTGAGGAGAATTAACATTTTTATACAGTGTGTGATTGTGACATAGATTCTTTGTTTATTTAAGCACGTAATCAATTTTTTTAAAGGCAAAGCATTGATGAATTACATGAAAATTAATGACTATCCCACCAACTGTTTAAGCTAAGTGGTGCGAAACAAGTCTAGCATATTGTTTAATAGAATACGTCATCTATTCAACTTTTTTATGTTTAATAATTAACAAACCTAAAACAGGGCTGTACTTACATTGTACTCTTTTTAATTTTATTTTTATCCAACTAACTTCATCTTTATAAGCTCCTGTATAAGGAAATGGTTATTGGTTGGTTCAGGACATATGTTACTAACTTTATATTTTGTGTGAAAACACCATCTATTCTCTATAACGTAAGTTGGACTAAACTTAATCATAACTGTTGGGAGAATCTTTCTTTTTCTTTTATAATCAGAGGTCTCTTTTTTTTAGAACTCTCTAAACTACTAAGGTAGCTCTTTCTAACTTAGTTTAAATTATTGATTTTGTTTGTTGGACATATCTAGAAATTTTAAGTCTCTATATTTACTATACGTGAGCTGCAAAACCGCTTGTGAAGTTGTAGGAGTTTCTGGAGGCAACGTCACATCAGATGATAGATTGATTGGGGGATTGCCCACATTTAATCTTTGGCCTTAGTCTTTATTACTTAGAGAAGCCATCTCTATTGGACTGGAAAAATACAACATGCTCTGTTCGCGGATCAATAGAAAAATAGCCAAAATGAGAATAAAGGCAACGAATGTACAGCCAAGAAGAATATAGTAAGAATAAAGGTAGAGGCTATAAAGGTGCAGCCAAGTGTTTGGGAAGCCTTGAACCAACACCCCCTTCCTGGGGGCATGCTTCCTTGAAGCTCTTTGTCCAACACAATCTCTCACGCAGAACAGAAGGTGGGGTGGCACCCACTGGTCACAGAAAGGTGTCCACTCAGCTGGAAATACCAGGAACCACTGGAAGTGCAGAAACTTAAGCATTTGACCTTGCTTCTCTGGCCAGAGACTATTCATTGAACTTGCAGTCCCTTATTCTGTTGCCAATGTCAAATCAGAAGCCATCTATCCACCACAGGCAGCTTTATGGAAGTGCTCCGCCCTCCTGCGCTGGCCTCTCTTCGCTGAACCCAGCTAAGGACTCCTTGCAGACACATCTTCATGGCTGCTTTGCCTGCTGTGATCTCTGCTCCTTTCCAAATGCTTGCTTCGGCAGCTTTCCTCTCCATTGTGCCTCTCGGACTGGGTCCCATGGTGGTTGGATACTGAGCTGCTTGTTAGAGGAGTAAACAAGGGTTGTTGTGTACAATGGCAGGCCTGAACTGGCCTGGAGGCAGGACAGACGCTCTCCCAGGTGGGACTTGTCAGGGCACAGGGCAGGCATCCTGCCACTGGGCCCTGGGTCACTGTGGTGAGCAGCAGTCACACTGGAACTTCTCTTTCTCAGAGAACAATGGGTTAAGTCTGACCAGATTGTCTTTTTTAGGGAATCCAGTTCTCCACCAACTCCTGGGGGATGCCTGGGGCTTAAGTCTATGCCAGACTCCACTCCTGTCCAGAACCTTTCATTCCAAAAGTTTCAACCAAGTGTATGTGGCGTGGCATTTATTCACTTTTTATTTTTATAATTGAAGCTGGTGAATGTCTTGGCGCACAGAAGAGACAGATTAA
>NW_012304311.1:0-2949 GCF_000151885.1 Dipodomys ordii
TCATCAGCGCTGTGTCCGCTGTGTCCTCGCTGTGTCACGCTGTGTCTCGCTGTGCCCCCACTGTGTCCCGTTGTGTTCACAACTGTGTACCACGCTATGTAACACTGTGTACCCGCTGTATCGACGCTGTGTACCGCTGGTTCCCGCTGTGTCCTCGCTGTGTTCCCCGCTGTGTCCCGCTGTGTCCCCCGCTGTGTCTCGCTGTGTCTACTGCTGTGTCCCCACTGTGTCCCGCTGTGTCTTGCTGTGTCCCGCTGTGTCCTCGCTGTTTCCCACGCTGTGTTCTGCTGTGTCCTCACGGTGTCCCCCGCTGTGTCCCGTTGTGTCCCCAGCTGTGTACCCCACTGTGTCCCACTGTGTCCCCACTGTATCGACGCTGTGTCCCGCTGGGTCCCGCTGTGTCCTCCCTGTGTTCCCCACTGTGTCCCGCTATGTACCCCTCAGTGTCCCTCGCTGTGACCCGCTGTGTCCCGCTGTGTACTGCTGTGTCCCCCGCTGTGTCCCGCTGTGTCCCCGCTGTGTCCCAATGTGTCCACGCTGTGTCCCCCGCTGGGTCCCGCTGTGTCCCCCCTGTTTCCCCCGCTGTGTCCCGCTGTGTCCGGCTGTGTCCCCCACTGTGTCCCCCGCAGTGTCAGCGCTTTGTCCCGCTGTGTCCTCGCTGTGTCCCCCGCTGTCTCCCGCTCTGTACCCCGCTGTGTCTCAAGCTTTGTCCCCTCTGTGTCCCACTGTGTCCCGCTGTGTCCCGCTGTGTCCCCACTGTGTCCCGTTGTGTTCACAGCTGTGTATCACGCTGTGTAACGTTGTGTCCCAGCTGTATCTACGTTGTGTACGGCTGGGTCCCGCTGTGTCCTCGCTGTGTTCCCCGCTGGGTCCCGCTGTGTCCCTCCTGTGTGCCCCGCTGTGTCCCACTGTGTCCTGCTATGTCCCCCGCTGTGTCCCCCGCTGTGTCCCTATGTGTCCCATGCTTTGTCCCCCTGTGTCCCGCTGTTTCCCACTGTGTTCTGTGGTGTCCCGCTTTGTCCCCTGCTGTGTCCCCCGGTGAGTCGCCGCTGTGTCCCCGCTTTGTCCCGCTGAGTCCTCCATGTGTCCCCCGCTGTGTCCCGCTGTGTCCGGCTGTGTCCCCCGCTGTGTCCCCCGCTGTGTCCCCACAGTGTCAGCGCTGTGTCCCGCTGTGTCCTCGCTGTGTCCCCCGCTGTCTCCCGCTGTGTCCCCCGCTGTGTCCCGCTGTGTCCCCCGCTGTGCCCTGCAGTGTCCCGCTCTGTCCCGCTGTGTCCTCGCTGTGTCCCGCTGTGTCCCCGCTGTGTCCCCCGCTGTCTCCAGCTCTGTCCCCTGCTGTGTCTCATGCTTTGTCCCCGCTGTGTCCCACTGCGTCCCGCTGTGTCCCTCTGTGCCCCCACTGTGTCCCGTTGTGTCCACAGCTTTGTACCATGCTGTGTAACACTGTGTCTCCGCTGTATCTACGCTGTGTCCCGCTGGGTGCCGCTGTGTCCTCGCTGTGTTCCCCGCTATGTCAAGCTGTTTCCCCCACTGTGTCCCCCACTGTGTCCTTGCTGTGTCCCCGCTGTGTCCCTCTGTGTCCCGCTGTGTCCGCGCTATGTCCCGCTCTGTGTCCTCGCTGTGACCCCCGCCATGTCCCCCTGTGTCCCGCTGTGTCCCGCTGCGTCCCCGCTGTGTCCCGCTGTGTCCCGCTTTGTCCCCCACTGTGTCCCGCAGTGACCCCGCTGTGTCCCGCTGTGTCCCACTGTGTCCGTGGTGTCCCGCTTTGTCCCCTGCTGTGTCCCGGCTGAGTCTCGCTGTGTCCCCACTGTGTCCTCTCTGTGTCCCCCGCTGTGTCCTGCTCTGTTCCCCACTGTGTCTCCCGTTTTGTCCATGCTGTGCCCCACTGTGTAACGCTGTGTCCTGCTGTGTCCCCCACTGTGTCCCGTTGTGTCAACAGCTGTGTACCCCGCTGTGTTCCGCTGTGTCCCCGCTGTATCGTCAATGTGTCCCGCTGGGTCCTGCTGTGTCTCTCTCTGTGTTCCCCACTGTGTCCCGCTGTGTCCCCCGCTGTGTCCCGCTTTGTGCCTGCTGTGTACCCCGCTGTGTTCCTCTGTGTCCCCTGCTGTGTCCCGCTGTGTCCCCTGCTCTGTCCCCACTGTGTCACGCTGTGTTTCGCTGTGTCTGGCTGTGTCCTCGCTCTGTCTCCCTCAGTGTCCAGCTGTGTCCTCCCTGTGTCCCCCAATGTGTCCCGCTGAGTCCTCTGCTGTGTCCCGCTGTGTCCTGCTGTGTCACGCTCTGTCCCCTCTGTGTCCCTCTGTGTCCAGCTCTGTCCCTGTTGTGTGTCTGCTGTGCCCCGCTGTGTACCCTTCTGTGTCCAGTTGTTTCCCCTCTGTGTCCCGCTGTGTCCCTTCTCTTTCCCCCACTGTCCACCGCTGTGTCCCCAGGCTGTGTCCCGCAGTGTCCCCGCTGTGTCCCGCTGTGTCCTACTGTGTCCCGTGGTGTCTCGCTTTTTCCCCTCTATGTCCCCTGCTGAGTCCCCTCTGTGTCCCCGCTGTGTCCAGCTGTGTCCTCGCTGTGTCCTCCGCTGTCTCCCGCTTTGTCCCACGCTGTGTCCTACTGTGTCCCACTGTGTCCCTGCTGTGTCTCCCGCTGTGTCCCGTTGTGTCCCGCTGTGTCCCCCGCTGTGTCCCGCTGTGTCCCCGCAGGTTCACCGCTGTTTCACGCTGTGTCCTGCTGTGTTCCGTGGTGTCCCGCTTTGTCCCCCGCTGTGTCCCGCTGTGTCCACTGCTGGGTCCCCGCTGGGTCCCGCTGTGTCTCGCTGTTTCCCGCTGTGTCCTCGCTTTGTCCCATGCTGTGTTCCGCTGTGTCCTCCCTGTGTCCCCCGCTGTATCCCGCTGTGTCCCCCGCTGTGCCCCGCAGTGTCACACATGTGTCCCGCTGTGTCCTCGCTGTGTCCCACTGTGTCCCTGC
>NW_012304312.1:0-2949 GCF_000151885.1 Dipodomys ordii
GCTTTGTTCCCGCTGTGTCCTGCTGTGTCCCGCTGTGTCCCCACTGTGTCCTGTTGTGTCCCCAGCTTTGTACCTCGCTATGTCCCTCTGTGTCCCCGCTGTACCGACGCTGTGTCCCGCTGTGTCCTCGCTGTGTTCCCTGCTGTGTCCCGCTGTGTCCCCCGCTGAGTCCCGCTGTGTCCCCCACTGTGTCCCGCTGTGTTCCGCTTTGTCCCCTGCTGTGTCCCTGCTGTGTCCCCGCTGTGTCCAGCTGTGTTCCGCTGTGTCACCCTGTGTCCCGCTGTGTCCCCCGCTGAGTCCCGCTGTGTCCCTGCTCTGTCCCGCTGTGTCCTTTCTGTGTCACCCGCTGTGTCCCGCTGTGTCCCCAGCTGTGTCCCAGTTGTGTCCCCTGAGTTGTCCTCGCTGTGTCCCTCTGTTTCCCTCTGTGTCCCCCGCTGTGTCCCGTTGTGTCCCCCGCTGTGTACCCCGCTGTGTCCCGCTGTGTACCACACTGTGTCCCGCTGTGTCCCCCGATGTGTCCCGCTGTGTGCGCCACAGTGTCCAGCTGTGTCCCGCTGTGTCCCGCTATGTCCCCTGCTCTGTCCCCCGCTGTGTCCGGCTGTGTCCCCCGCTGTGTCCCGCTGTGACCAATGCTGTGTCCCCGCTGTGTCCGGCTGTGTCCCAGATGTGTCCCGCTGTGTCCCGCTGTGTCCCCGCTGTGTCCCGCTGTGTACACTTCTGTGTCCAGCTGTGTCCCCGCTCTGTCCCGCTGTGTCCTCACTGTGTCCCCCGCTGTGTCCCGCTGTGTCCCCCGCTGTGTCCGACTGTGCCACGCTGTGTCCCGCTCTGTCCCCGATGTGTCCCGCTGTGTCCGACTGTGTCCCCGCTGAGTCCTGCAGTGTCCCCCGCTCTGTCCCCTGCTTTGTCCGGCTGTATCCCCCACTGTGTCCCGCTGTGTCCCCCGCTTTGTCCCGCTCTGTGCTTCTGCAGTGTCCCCGCATTGTCCTGCTGTGTCCCACTGTGTCCCGTGGTGTCCCGCTTTGTCCCCCGCTGTGTTCTCCGCTGAGTCCCATCTGTGTCCTTGCTGTGTTCCGCTGTGTCCCCGCTGTGTCCCCCGTTGTGTCCCGCTGTGTCCTCGCTGTGTCACCCGCTGTCTACCGCTTTGTCCCCGGGTGTGTCGCGCTGTGTCCTGCTGTGTCCGCGCTGTGTCCCCTGCTGTGTCCTGCTGTGTCCCCGCTGTTTCCCCCGCTGTATCCCGCTGTGTCCCCGCAGTGTCACCGCTGTGTCCAGCTGTGTACTGCTCTGTCCCGTGGTGGCCGGCTGTGTCCAGCTGAGTCCCCGCTCTGTCCCACTGTGTCCTCACTGTGTCCCCCGTTGTGTCCCGCTGTGTCCCCCGCTGTGTCCGACTGTGTCACGCTGTGTCCCGCTCTGTCCCCGATGTGTCCCATGCTGTGTCCCCCTGTGTCCGGCTGTGTCCCGCTGTGTCCCCCACTGTGTCCCGTTGTGTCCCAGCTGTGTACCCCGCTGTGTCCCCCTGTGTCGTTACTGTTTCGATGCTGTGTCCCGCTGTGTCCCGCTGTGTCCTCCCTGTGTCCCGCTGTGTCCCCGCTGTGTCCCGCTGTGTCCCGATGTGTCCCCTGCTGTGTCCCCCTGTGTCCCGCTGTGTCCCGCTGTGTCCCCAACTGTGTCCCTTTGTGTCCCAGCTGTGTACCCCGCTGTGTCCCTCTGTGTCGTTACTGTTTCGACGCTGTGTCCCGCTGTGTCCTCCCTGTGTCCCCGCTGTGTCCCCGATGTGTCCCTGCTGTGTCCCGCTGTGTACCCCGATGTGTCCAGCTTTTTTCCCGCTGTGTCCCCCACTGTGTCCCGATGTGTCCCCTGCTGTGTCCTCCACTGTGTCCCGCTGTGTCCCCCACTGTGTCCCGCTGTGTCCCCCGCTGTGTCCCACTGTGTCCACTGCTGTGACGCCGCTGTGTCTTCCTGTGTCCCGCTGTGTTCCCCGCTGTGTCCCCCGCTGTGTCCCGCTGGGTCCCGCTGGGTCCTCGCTGTATCCAACGCTCTGTCCCGCTGTGAACTCACTGTGTCCCCCGTTGTGTCCTGCTGTGTCCCCCGCTGTGTCCGACTGTGCCATGCTGTGTCCCGCTCTGTCCCCGATGTGTCGCGCTGTGTCCCGCTGTGTCCACGCTGAGTCCTGCAGTGTCCCCCACTCTGTCCCCCGCTTTTTCAGGCTGTATCCCACACTGAGTCCCGCTGTGTCCCCAGCTTTGTTTCACTCTGTGCTTCCGCAGTGTCCCCGCTTTGTCTGCTGTGTACCACTGTGTCCGTGATGTCCCGCTTTGTCCCCCGCTGTGTCCCCCGCTGAGTCCCATCTGTGTCCTTGCTTTGTTCCCCTGTGTCCCCGCTGTGTCCCCCGCTGTGTCCCACTGTGTCCCGCTGTGTCCCCCATGTGGCCCCGCAGTGTCCCCTCTGTGTCCCTGCTATGTCCCGCTGTGTCCTCGCTGTGTCACCCGCTGTCTACCGCTTTGACCCCGCTGTGTCGCGCTGTGTCCCGCTGTGTCCTCGCTGTGTCCCCCGCTGTGTCCTGCTGTGTACCCGCTGTGTCCCCCGCTGTGTCCCGCTGTGTCCCCGCAGTGTCACCGCTGTGTCCAGCTGTGTAGTGCTCTGTCCCGTTGTGGCCCGCTGTGTCCAGCTGTGTTCCCGCTGTGTCCCGCTGTGTCCTCACTGTGTCCCCCATTGTGTCCCGCTGTGTCCCCCGCTGTGTCCGACTGTGTCACGCTGTGTCCCGCTCTGTCCCCGATGTGTCCCGCTGTGTCCTGTTGTGTCCCCTGCTGTGTCCCCCTGTGTCCCGGTGTGTCCCGCTGTGTCCCGCTGTGTTCCCCACTGTGTCCCGTTGTGTCCCATCTGTGTACCCCGCTGTGTCCCCCTGTGTCGTCACTGTTTCGACGCTGTGTCCCGCTGGGTCCCTCTGTGTCC
>NW_012304313.1:0-2949 GCF_000151885.1 Dipodomys ordii
ACTGCTTCTGCTTCTGCTTCTTTTGCTTATTCTTTTTCTTCTGCTTCTGCTTCTCCTGCTTCTGCTTCTTCTGCTTCTACTGCTTCTCCTTATACTTCTCCTTATGCTTCTCCTTATGCTTCTCCTTATGCTTCTTCTTCTTCTTCTTCTTCTTCTTCTTCTTCTTCTTCTTCTTCTTCTTCTTCTTCTTCTTCTTCTTCTTCTTCTTCTTCCTCTTCATCTTCTTCTTCTTCTCTTTCTTCTGATTCTGCTTTTCCTGCTTCTTCTGCTTCTACTGCTTCTCTTTCTGCTTCTCATTCTTCTTCTGCTTCTCTTTCTGCTTCTCCTATTGCTTCTGCGGCTCTTCCTTCTCCTTCTCCTACTTCTACTTCTCCTTCTGCTTCTGCTTCTTCTGCTTCTCCTGCTTCTCCTTCTGCATCTTCTTCTGCTTCTGCTTCTCTTTCTGCTGTTTCTTCTGCTTCTGTTTCTCCTTCTGCTTCTCCTGCTTCTCCTTCTGATTCTCCTTCTGCTTCTCCTTCTGTTTCTCCTTCTCCTTCTCGTTCTTCTGCTATTCCTTCTGCTTCTCCTTCTGCTTCTGCTGCAACTGCTACTGCTTCTGCTTCTTCTGTTTCTTTTGCTTCTCCTTCTGCTTTTGATTCTCTTCCTGCTTCTGCTTCTGCTTCTCCTTCAGCTTGTCATTCTGCTTCTCCAGATTCTGCTTCTTCTGCTTCTCCTGCTTCTCCTTCTTCTTCAGGTTCTGCTTCTGCTTCTTCGGATTCTTATGCTTCTGCTTCTCCTGCTTCTGCTTCTTCTGCTTCCCCTCTTTCTCTTTCTGCTTCTCCTTCTGTTTCTGCTTCTCCTTCTGCTTCTGCTTCTGCTTCTTGTCGTTCTCCTGTTTCTTCTCCTTCTGCTTCTCCTGCTTCTGCTTCTTCTGCTTTTCCTGCTTCTCTTTCTGCTTCTGCTTCTGCTTCTGCTCCTTCTCCTTCTCTTTCTTCTTCTTCTGCTTCTCCCGCTTGTGCTTCTCCTGATTCTCCTGCTTCTCGTTCTGCTTCTCTTCGTCGGCTTCTGTTTCTATTTCTGCTTCTGCTTCTTCTGATTCTGATTCTTCTCCTTCTTCTTCTCCTTCTGCTTCTTCTGCTTCTTCTGCTTCTCCTTCTGCATCTCCTTCTGCTTTAATTCTGCTTTTTCTTCTTCGGCTTCTACTGCTTCTATTTCTGCTTCTCCTTCTGTTTCTGCTTCTCTTTCTGCTTCTGCTTCTTCTCCTTCTCCTATTTCTTCTGATTCTGGTTCTCCTGCTTCTGCTTCTCCTGCTTCTCCTTCTGTTTCTCTTTATGCTTCTCCTTCTGCTTCTCCTTCTTCTGCTTCTACTACTGCTTCTGCTTCTTCTGCTTCTGCATCTTCTGCTACTGCCTCTGCTTCTTCTGTTTCTTCTGCTTCTCCTTCTGCTTCTCCTTCTGCCTTTGCTTCTCTTTCTGCTTCTGTTTCTCCTTCTGATTCTCCAGATTCTTCTTCTTCTGCTTCTCCTGTATCTCCTTATGCTTCAGGTTCTGCTTCTGCTTCTTCGGGTTCTTCTGCTTCTGCTTCTCCTGCTGATGCTTCTTCTGCTGCTCCTGCTTCTATTTCTGCTTTTCCTTCTGTTTCTGCTTCTCCTTCTGCTTCTGCTTCTTCTCCTTCTTTAGTTTCTTCTGCTTCTGCTTCTCCTGCTTCTGCTTCTCCTGCTTCTCATTGAGCTTCTCGTTGTGCTGCTCTTTCTGCTTCTCTTTCTGCTTCTACTTCTCCTTCTCTTTCTTCTGCTTCTCCTTCTGCTTCTTCTTCTCCTTCTGCTTCAATTTCTCCTTCTGCTTCTCATTCTGCTTCTGCGTCTTCTGTTTCTTCTGCTTCTCTTGCTTCTGCTTCTCCTGCTTCTCCTACTTCTCGTGCTGCTTCTCCTTCTGCGTCTCTTTCTGCTTCTGCTTATCCTTTTGCTTCTCCTACTCCTAATCCTTCTATTTCGCCTTCTCCTTCTTGTTCCTCTGCTTGTCCTGATGCTTCTGCTTCTGCTTATTCTACTATTTCTGTTTCTTCTGCTTCTGCTTCAGATTGTGCTTCTTCTGTTTCTCCTTCTGCTTCAGATTCTGCTTCTGCTTCTTCGGCTTCTACTGTTTCTTCTGCTTCTGCTTCTCCTGCTTCTTCAACTTCTCCTGCTTCTCTTTCTGCTTCTCCTTCAGCTTCTGCTTTTCCTTCTGCTTCTGCTTCTGCTCTTCTCCTTCTTCTGTTTCTTTTGCTTCTGTTTCTTCTTCTTCTTCTTCTTCTTCTTCTTCTTCTTCTTCTTCTTCTTCTTCTTCTTCTTCTTCTTCTTCTTCTTCTTCTTCTTCTGTTTCTTCTGATTCTACTTCTGCTTCTCCTTCTTCTACTTCTCTTTCTGTTTCTACTTCTGCTTCTTCTGATTCTCCTGCTTCTCCTTTTGTTCTCCTTCTGTTTCTGCTTCTCTTTCTGCTTCTGCTTCTCCTTCTGCTGCTCCTTCTCTTTCTCCTTCTTCTGTTCTCCCACTGCTTCTGCTTCTGCTTCTTTTGCTTATTCTATTTCTTCTGCTTCTCCTGCATCTACTGCTTCTCCTTATGCTTCTCCTTATGCTTTTCCTTATGGTTCTCCTTTAGCTTCTTCTTCTTCTTCTTCTTCTTCTTCTTCTTCTTCTTCTTCTTCTTCTTCTTCTTCTTCTTCTTCTTCTTCTTCTTCTTCTCTTTCTTCTGCTTCTCCTGGTTTTTCTGCTTCTACTGCTTCTGTTTTTGCTTCTCATTCTGCTTCTGCTTCTCCTTCTGCTTCTCCTATTGTTTCTGCTGCCCTTCCTTATCCTTCTCCTTCTCCTACTTCTGTTTGTCCTTCTGCTTCTGCTTCTTCTGCTTCTCCTGCTTCTCCTTCTGCATCTTCTTCTGCTTCTGCTTCTCCTTCTGCTGCTTCTTCTGCTTCTGCTTCTCCATCATCTGCTTCTCG
>NW_012304314.1:0-2949 GCF_000151885.1 Dipodomys ordii
GCTTCTCCTTCTTCTGCTTCTTCTACTTCTACTTCTCCTTCTTCTGCTTCTCCCTCTGATTATACTTCTTATGCTTATTCTTTTTCTTCTGCTTCTGCTTCTCCTACTTCTACTTCTTCTGCTTCTACTGCTACTCCTTCTCCTTCTCCTTCTTCTTATTCTTCTTCTTCTTCTTCTTCTTCTTCTTCTTCTTCTTCTTCTTCTTCTTCTTCTTCTTCTTCTTCTTCTTCTTCTTCTTCTTCTTCTTCTTCTTCTTCTTCTTCTTCTTCTCTTTCTGCTGCTTCTGCTTTTCCTGCTTCTTCTTCTTCTACTGCTTCTCTTTCTGCTTCTCATTCTGCTTCTGCTTCTCCTTCTGCTTCTCCTATTGCTTCTGCGGCTCTTCCTTCTCCTTCTCCTACTTCTCCTTCTCCTTCTGCTTCTGCTTCTTCTGCTTCTCCTGCTTCTCTTTCTGCATGTTCTTGTGTTTCTGCTTCTCCTTCTGCTGCTTCTTCTGCTTCTGTTTCTCCTTCTGCTTCTCCTTCTGCTTCTTCTGCTTCTCCTTCTGCTTCTCCTTCTGTTTCTCCTTCTCCTTCTCGTTCTTCTGCTTTTACTTTTGCTTCTCCTTCTGCTGCAACTGCTACTGCTTCTGCTTCTTCTGTTTCTTCGGCTTCTCCTTCTCCTTTTGATTCTCTTTTTGCTTCTGATTCTCCTTCAGCTTCTCATTCTGCTTCTCCAGATTCTGCTTCTTCTGCTTCTCCTGCTTCTCTTTCTGCTTCAGGTTCTGCTTCTGCTTCTTCGGATTCTTATGCTTCTGGTTCTCCTGCTTCTGCTTCTACTGCTTCCCCTCCTTCTCTTTCTGCTTCTCCTTCTGTTTCTGCTTCTCCTTCTGCTTCTGCTTCTTGTCCTTCTCCTGTTTCTTCTGCTTCTGCTTCTCCTGCTTCTGCTTCTTCTGCTTTTCCTGCTTCTCTTTCTGCTTCTTCTTCTGCTTCTGCTCCTCCTTCTGCTTCTGCTCCTTCTATTTCTTCTGTTTCTTCTTCTTCTGCTTCTCCCGCTCAGGTTCTTCTGCTTCTCCTGCTTCTCCTTCTCCTTCTCTTTCTGCTTCTGCTTATCCTTCTGTTTCTCCTACTCCTAATCCTTCTCTTTCTCCTTCTCGTTCTTCTTCTTCTGCTTCTCCTGCTGCTTCTTCTTCTGCTTCTTCTGCTTTTTCTGTTTCTTCTGTTTCTGCTTCTCCTGCTCCTTCTTCTTCTGCTTCTCCTACTTCTTCTGCTTCTCCGTCTCATTCTCCTTCTCCTTCAATTCCTCCTTCTTGTGCTTCTCTTTCTGCTTCTGCTTCTCCTGCTTCTGATTCTGTTTCTCCTTCTGCTTCTCCTTCTGCTTCTCTTTCTGCTTCTTATTCTGCTTCTGCTCCTCCTACTCCTAATCCTTCTCTTTCTCCCTCTTCTTCTGCTTCTCGTTCTGCTTCTGCTTCTTCTGCCTGTTCGGCTTCTTCTGCTTCTGCTTTTCCAGCTTCTGCTGCTTCTGCTTCTCCTTCTGCTTCAGGTTCTCCTTCTGATTCCTCGGCTTCTTCTTTTTCTTCTGCTTCTGTTTCTCCTGCTTCTCCTGCTACTGCTTCTTCTGCTTCTCTTTCTGCTTCTCCTTCTGCTTCTGCTTCTCCTTCTGCTCCTTCTCCTTCTTCTGTTTCTTCTTCTTCTTCTTCTTCTTCTTCTTCTGCTTCTCCCGCTTCAGCTTCTTCTGCTTCTCCTGCTTCTCCTTCTCCTTCTGCTTCTCCTTCTCCTTCTTCTGCTGCTCTTTCTGCTTCTGCTTCTTCTGATTCTCCAACTTCTCCTTCTTCTTCTCCTTCTATTTCTGCTTCTCTTTCTGCTTCTGCATCTCCTTCTGCTTCACCTTCTGCTGCTCCTTCTCCTTCTTCTGTTTCTCCCTCTGCTTCTGCTTCTTATGCTTCTTCTTTTTCTTCTGGTTCTGCTTCTCCTGCTTCTGCTTCTCCTGCTTGTTTTTCTGCTTCTTCTGCTGTTTTTTCTACTTCCCCTTCTGCTTCTCTTTTTACTTCTCCTTCTGCTTCTGCTTCTTCTGTTTCTGCTGCCTGAATTTCTGGTTCTACTTCTTCTGCTGCTTCTCATTCTGCTTCTGCTTCTCCTTCTGCTTCTGTTTCTGCTTCTTCTCTTTCGGCTTCTCCTGCTTCTGCTTCTTGTCCTCCTCCTGCTTCTCTTTCTGCTTCTCATTCTGCTTCTGCTTCTCCTTCTGCTTCTGCTTCTCCTCCTTCTCCTTCTCCTACTTCTGCTTCTCCTTCAGCTTCTGCTTCTTCTGCTTCTCCTGCTTCTCCTTCTGCATCTCCTTCTGCTTGTGCTTGTCCTTATGCTTCTTCTTCTGCCTCTGCTTCTCCTTCTCCTTCTTTCGCTTCTCCTTTTGCTTCTGCTTCTTCTGCTTTTCCTGCTTCTCCTTCTGCTTCTGCTTCTTCTGCTTCTCCTTCTGCATCTTCTGCTTCTGCTTCTCCTTCTCCTTCTTCTGCTTCTCCTTCTGATTCTCCTTCTGCTTCTTCTTCTTCTGCTTTACTTGCTTCTCTTTCTGCTTCTCCTTCTGTTTCTCCTTCTGTTTCTCCTTCTCCTTCTTGTTCTTCTGCTTTTCCTTCTGCTTTTCCTTCTGCTTCGGCTACAACTGCTACTGCTTCTACTTCTTCTGTTTCTTCTGCTTCTCCTTCTGCTTTTGATTCTCTTTCTGCTTCTGCTTCTCCTTCTGCTTCTCATTCTGATTCTCCAGATTCTGATTCTTCTGCTTTTCCTGCTTCTCCTTCTGCTTCAGGTTCTGCTTCTGCTTCTTCGGATTCTTATGCTTCTGCTTCTCCTGACTCTGCTTCTTCTGCTTCCCCTCCTTCTCTTTCTGCTTCTCCTTCTGCTTCTTGTCCTTCTCCTGTTTCTTCTGCTTGTTCTTCTCCTGTTTCTGCAAAAACACTGCTTCTCCTTCTGCTGCACTTTC
>NW_012304315.1:0-2949 GCF_000151885.1 Dipodomys ordii
TCCTCAGCTATGTCCCGCTGTGTCCCGCTGTGTACCCCGCTGTGTCATGCTATGTTCCCGCAGTGTCCCCGCTGTGTCCCGCTGTGTCCCGCTGTGTCCTTGCTGTGTCCCCAGCTGTGTACCCCACTGTGTCCCGCTGTGTCCCTGCTGTATCGACGCTGGGTCCCGCTGTGTCCCGCTGTGTCCTCCCTTTGTCCAACGCTGTGTCCCGCTGTGTCTACTGCTGTGTCCCCGCTGTGTCCCGCTGGATCCAGCTGGGTCCCTGCTGTATCCACGCTGGGTCCCGCTGGGTCCTGGTTTGTCATCCCTGTGTCCCCCGCTGTGTACCGCTCTGTCCCCCGCTGTGTCTCTGCTGTGTCCCCGCTGTGTCCCGCTTTGTCCCGCTGTATACTGCTGTGTCCCATGCTGAATCACGCTGTGTCCCAATGTGTCCCAATGTGTCCTCGCTCTGTCACCCGCTGTGTCCCGCTGTGTCCTCCCTGTGTCCCCCGCGGTGTCCCGATGTGTCCCGCTGTGTCCCCCGCTGTGTCCCCCGCTATGTCCCGCTGTGTCCCCTGCTGTGTCCCACTGTGTCCTTGCTGTGTCCCATGCGGTGTGCCGCTGTGTCCTTGCTGTGTCCCCCGCTGTGTCCCGCTGTGTCCCGCTGTGTCCCCGCTGTGTCCCCCGCTGTGTCCCGCTGTGTCCTCGCTGGGTCTCCCGTTGGGTCCCGATGTGTCCCCCGATATGTCCCGCTGTGTACCGCTGTGTCCCGCGCTGTGTCCTGTTGTGTCCCCAGCTGTGTACCCCGTTGTGTCCCGCTGTATCGACGCTGTGTCCCACTGGATCCCGCTGTTTCCTTCCTGTGTTGCCCGCGGGGTCTCGCTGTGTCCCCGCTGTATCGACGCTGTGTCCCCGCTGTGTCCCACTGTGTCCCGCTCTGTCCTCGCTGTGTCCCCTGCTGTGTCCCGTTGTGTCCCCAGCTGTGTCCCCTGCTATGTCCCGCTGTGTCTACTGCTGTGTCCACGCTGTGTCCCGCTTTGTCTCGCTGTGTCCGGCTGTGTCCTCTCTGTGTCCCCCGCTATGTTCCGCTGTGTCCTCGCTGTGTCCCCTGCTGTGTCCCGCTGTGTCCCCATTGTGTCCCCCGCTGTGTCGCGCTGTGTCGCGCTGTGTCCCCCGCTGTGTCCGCAGCTGTGTCCTGCTATGTCCCCCGCTGTGTCACCAATGTGTCCCGCTGTGTCCTCGCTGTGTCCCGCTGTGTCTCGCTGTGCCCCCACTCTGTCCCGTTGTGTCCACAGCTGGGTACCACGCTGTGTAACACTGTGTCCCTGCTGTATCGACGCTGTCTCCTGCTGGGTCCCGCTGTGTCCTCGATGTGTTCCCCGCTGTGTCCCGCTGTGTCCCCAGCTGTGTCCCCCGCTGTGTCTCGCTGTGTCCTAGCTGTGTCCCCTGCTGTGTCCCGCTGTGTCCCCTGCTGTGTTCCGCTGTGTCCCGCTATATCCCGCTTGGTCCCTGCTGTGTCCCCGCTGTGTGCCCGGCTGTGTCCTGCTGTGTACCACGTTGTGTCCAGCTGTGTCACCGCTGCATCTCTCTTTGGCCCCTCTCTGTCTCCGCTGTTCCCCGCTGTGTCCCGCTGTGTCCCGCTGTGTCCCCCGCTTTGTTCTGCTGAGTCCCCTCTGTGTCGCCGCTGTGTCCCACTGTGTCCTGGCTGTGTCCCCCGCTGTCTGCCGCTTTGTCCCCGCTGTGTCCCTAGCTGTGTAGCGCTGTGTCCCGCTGTGTACCCCGCTGTGTCCCACTATGTTCACGCAGTGTCCCGCTGTGTCCCGCTGTGTCCCTCTGTGTCCTCGCTGTGTCCCCCGAGTGTCCCGTTGTGTACCCAGCTATACACCCCGCTGTGTCCCGCTGAGTCCCCGCTGTAACGACGCTGAGTCCCGCTGGGTCCCGCTATGTCTTCCCTGTGTTCCCCGCTGTGTCCCGCTGTGTCCCCCGCTGTGTCCCGCTGTGTCCCCAGCTGTGTACCCCGCTGTGTCCCGCTGTGCTCCCGCTGTATCGACGCTGTGTCCCGCTTGATCCCGTTGTGTCCTCGCTGTGTTCCCCGCTTTATCCCGCTGTGTACCCCTCTGCGTCCCTCGCTGTGTCCCGATGTGTACTGCTGTGTCCCCCGTTGCGTCCCGCTGTGTCCCTGCTGTGTCCCAATGTGTCCTCGCTGTGTCCCCCACTGTGTCCCGCTGTGTCCCCCCTGTGTCCCCCGCTGTGTCCCTCTGTGTCCCGCTGTGTCCCCCGCTGTGTTCCCCGCTGTGTACCGGTGTGTGCCCCGCAGTGTCAGCGCTGTGTACCGCTGTGTCCTCGCTGTGTCCCCTGCTGTCTCCCGCTCTGTACCCCGCTGTGTCTCAAGCTTTGTCCCTGCTGCGTCCCACTGTGTCCCGCTGTGTCCCGCTGTGCCCCCACTGTGTCACGTTGTGTTCACAGCTGTGTACCACGCTGTGTAACGCTGTGTCCCCGCTGTATCGACGCTGTGTCGCCCTGGGTCCCGCTGTGTCCTCGCTGTGTTCCCCGCTGTGTCCCGCTGTGTCCGCCACTGTGTCCCGCTGTGTCTACGGCTGTGTCCCCACCTTGTCCCGCTGTGTCCTCGCTGTGTCCTCGGTGTGTCCCACGCTGTGTTCCGCTGTGTCCTCGCTTTTTTCCCCGCTGTGTCCTGCTGTGTCCCTGCCATATCGACGCTGGGTTCACCTGGGTCCCGCTGTGTCCTCCCTGTGTCCCCCGCTGTGTCCCGCTGTGTCCCCCACTGTGTCCCTGCTGTGTCCCCGCTGTGTCCCGGTGTGTCCCACTGTGTACTGCTGTGCCCCGCTGAGTCCCGCAGTGTCCGCTCCGCTCTGTGTCCCAATGTGTCCTCGCTATGTCCCCCTCTGTGTCCCGCTGTGTCCTCCCTGTGTCCCCCGCTGTGTCCCGCTGTGTCCCTCTGTGTCCCCCGCT
>NW_012304316.1:0-2949 GCF_000151885.1 Dipodomys ordii
TCAGGTCCCGCTGTGTCCTCGCTGTGTCCACCGCTGTGTCCCGCTGTGTCCACCGCTGTGTACCGCTGTGTCCCCAGTTGTGTCCCACTGTGTCCCGCTGTGGCCCCCGCTGTGTGCCCCGCTGTGTCCCGCTGTGTCCCCCGCTGTCTCCCGCTGTGTCCACTGCTGTGTCCCCGCTGTGTCCCACTTTTCCCCCGCTGTGTCCCGCTGTGTCCTCGCTGTGTCTCCCGCTGTGTCCCGCTGTGTCCTCGCTGTGTCCCCTGCTGTGTCCCGCTGTGTCCTGATGTGTCCCGCTTTGTCCCGCTGTGTCCCTGCTGTGACCCTCAGTGTCCCGGTTTGTCCCTGCTGTGGCCCCTCTGTGTCCCGCTGTTTCCCGCTGTGTCACACTGTGTCCCATGGTGTCCTGCTTGGTCCCCAGCTGTGTCCCCCGCTGAGTACCCTCGGTGTCCTGCTGTGTCCTTGCTGTGTGCCCCGCTGTCTCCCACTTTGTCCCACGCTGTGTCCCACTGTGTCCTCGCTGTGTCCCCCGCTGTGTCCCGCTGTGTCCCCCACTCTGTCCCGCTGTTTCCCGCTGTGTCCCCCGCTGTGTCCCGCTGTGTCCCCGCAGGGTCCCCGCTGTTTCGCGCTGTGTCCCGCTGTGTTCCGTGGTGTCCCGCTTTGTCCCCCGCTGTGTCCCCAGCTGAGTCCCCGCTGTGTCTCCGCTGTGTCCCCCCTGTGTCCCGCTGTGTCCTTGCTGTGTCCCCCGCTGTCTCCCGCTCTGTCCCCCGCTGTGTCTCACGCTTTATCCCATCTGTGTCCCACTCTGTCCCGCTGTGTTCCGCTGTGTCCACCACTGTGTCCCTTTGTGTCCCCAGCTGTGTAACCTGCTGTGTAACACTGTGAATCCCGCTGTATCGAGGCTGTGTCCCGCTGGGTCCCTCTCTGTCCTTGCTCTGTTATTCGTGTTGTCCCTCTCTGTCCCCCACTGTGTCCCCTGCTCTGTCCTACTGTGTCCCCCGCTGTGTCCCGTTTTGTCCTGCTGTGTCCCCCACTGTGTCACTGCTGTGTCCCTGCTGTGTCCCCGCTGTGTCACGCTGTGTCCTGCTGTGTCCCGTTGTGTCCTGCTGTAACCCTGCTGAGTCCCCCTGTGTCCCCGCTGTGTCCTGCTGTGTCGTCGCTCTGTCCTCCGCTGTGTCCCGCTGTGTCCTCTGCTGTGTCCCGCTGTGTCACTCTGTGTCACGCTGTATCCCGCTGTGACCCCGCTGTGTTCCACTGTGACCCGCTGTGTCCCGCTGTGGCCACACTGTGTCCCGTTGTATCCACAGCTGTGTACCACGCTGTGTAACACTGTGTTCCCGCTGTATCTACGCTGTTCCTCGCTGTGTCCCGCTGTGTTCCCCGCTGTGTCCCCCGCTGTGTCCTCACTGTGTCCCCAGCTGTGTCCCGCTGTGTCCTCACTGGGTCCCCCTGCTGGGTCCCGCTGGGTCCCCCGCTGTGTCCCACTGTGTCCCGCTGTGTCCCGCTCTGTCCCTGCTGTGTCCTGCTGTGTCCCGCTGTGTCCCCCTGTGTGCGTGCTGTGTCCCGCTATGTGTCCAGCTGTTTCACCGCTGTTTTCACCGCTGTGTCCCCTGCTTTGTCCCGCTGTGTCCTCGCTGCGTCCCCCGTTGTGTCCCGCTGTGTCCCCCGCTGTGTCCCGCTGTGTCCCGCTGTGTCCCGCTCTGTCCCTGCTGTGTCCCGCTGTGCCCTGCTGTGTCCTCGCTGTGTCCCCCGCTGTCTCCCGCTTTGTCCCTCGCTGTGTCTCACGATTTGTCCTTGCTTTGTCCTACTGTGTCCCGCTGTGTCCCGCAGTGCCCCCACTGTGTCCCCTTGTGTCCACAGATGTGTACCACACTGTGTAACGCTGTATCCCCGCTGTATTGACGCTGTGTCCCGCTTGGTCGCGCTGTGTCCTCGCTGTGTTCCCTGCTGTGTCCCGCAGTGTCCCCCGCTGTGTCCCCCGCTGTGTCCCGCTGTGTCCTCGCTGTGTCCCCCGCTGTGTCCTGCTGTGTCCCCTGCTGTGTCCCGCTGTGTCCTCGCTGTGTCCCGCTCTGTCTCCCCCTTGTCCCCGCTGTGTCCCGCTGTGTCCCGTGGTGTCCCGCTTTGTCCCCCGCTGTGTCCCCCGCTGAGTTCCCGCTGTGTCCCCGCCTTGTCCCGCTCTGTCCTCCCTGTGTCCCCCGCTGTGTCCCGCTGTGTCCCCTGCTGTGTCCCGCTGTGTCTACTGCTTTGTTCCTGCTGTGTCCCTCTGTATCCCGCTGTGTCCCCCTGTGTCCTCACTGTGTCGCACGCTGTGTTCCGCTGAGTCCTTGCTGTGTCCCCCGATGTGCCCCGTTGTGTCCCCAGCTGTGTACCCCGCTGTGGCCCACTGTGTCCCCGCTGTATCGACGCTGTGTCCCGCTGTGTCCCACTGTGTCCTCGCTGTGTCCCCCGCTGTCTCCCGCTCTGTCCCCCGCTGTGTCTCACGCTTTGTCCCAGCTGTGTCCCACTGTGTTCCGCTGTTTCCCGCTGTGCCCCCACTGTGTCCCGTTGTGTCCACAGCTGTGTACCACGCTGTGTAACGATGTGTCCCCGCTGTATCGATGCTGTGTCCCGCTGGGTCCCGCTGTGTCCTCGCTGTGTTCCCCGCTGTGTCCCGCAGTGTCCCCCGCTGTGTCCCCGCTGTGTCCTCGCTGTGTCCCCCGCTGTGTCCCACTGTGTCCTCGCTGGGTCCCCAGCTGTATCCCGCTTTGTCCCCTGCTGTGTCCCGCTGGGTCCCACTGTGTCCCGCTCTGTCCCTGCTGTGTCCCGCTGTGTCCTGCTGTGTCCTCGCTGTGTCCCCCGCTGTGTCTCACGATTTGTCCTCGCTGTGTCCCACTGTGTCCCGCTCTGTCCCGCTGTGCCCCCACTGTGTCACCTTATGTCCACAGATATTGTACCACACTGTGTAACGCTGTA
>NW_012304317.1:0-2949 GCF_000151885.1 Dipodomys ordii
GGGGTGACACAGCGAGACACAACGGGTACAAAAGCAAGACACAGCAGATTACACAGTTGAACACAGCGGGCACACAGCCGGGGATACAACGGGACACAGTGGGGAAAGAGCGGGACAAAGCGTGACACAGCGGGACACAGCGGGGTACACAGCGGGACACACGGGGGACACAGTGGGGTACACTGCGGGACACATGGTGGACACAGCAAGGACAAAGGGGACACAGTGGGGGAAACAGCGGGACACAATGTGGACACAGCAGTGGACACAGCGGGACACAGCGGGGGACAGAGGGGGACACAGCGGGGGACACAGCGAAGGCACATTGGGAAACAGCGGGGACACAGCGGGACTCAGCGGGGGACACTGCAGTACACAGAGGGACACAGCGGGACACAGAGGGGGACACAGTGGGACAGAGCGGGGGACACAGCAGGGGACACAGAGGAACTCAGCGGGACATAGCAGGGGACACAGGGGGGACACAGCGGGACACAGGGGGGGATACAGCGAGGACACATTGGGACACAGCGGGGACACAGCGGGACTCAGCGGGGGACACAGCAGTACACAGCGGGACACAGCAGTGACACAGCTAGACAAAGCGGGGTACACAGCGGGACACACCGGGCACACAGCAGGGACACAGCGGGACACACCGGGACACAGTGGAGAAAGAGCGGGACACAGCATGACACAGCGGGACACAGCGGGGTACACAGCGGGACACACGGGGAACACAGTGTGGACACAGCGGGACACAGCTGGGGACACAGCGACGACACAGCAGGACACAGCGGGGGACACAGGGGGACACAGCGGGACACAGCAGGACACAGAGGGGGACACAGTGGGACAGAGCAGAGGACACAGCAGGAAACACAGCGGGACACAGCGAGACACACAGCGGGGGAAACAGGGAGACCCAGCGGGACCCAGCGCGGGACACAGTGAGGACACATTGGGACACAGCGGGGACACAGCGGGACTCAGCGGGGGACACAACAGTACACAGCGGGACACAGCGGGACACAGCGGGGGACACAGAGGGGTAAACAACGGGACACAGCGGGGAACACAGCGAGGACACAGCGGGACCAAGCGGGACACAGCGTCGATACAGCGGGGACACAGCGGGACACAGCGGGGTACACAGCTGGGTACACAACGGGACACAGCGGGGGACACAACGAGGACACAGCAGAACACAGCGTGGGAAACAGCGAGGACACAGCGGGACACAGCGAGACACAGCGGGACACAGTGGGGACACAGCAGTAGACACAGCGGGAAACAGCGAGGGCACAGCGGGACACAGCGTGGGACAAAGTGGGAGATAGCAGGGGACACAGCGAAGACACAGCGGGACACAGTGGCGACACATAGAGGACTCAGCGGGGGACAGAGTGGGGGACAGAGAGGGACACAGCGGGACCCAGCGGGGACAAAGCGTGAGACACAGCGGTGGACAGAGCGGGAGACAGAGGCGGACACAGCGAGGACACAGCGGGACACAGCGGGGACACAGAGGTGGCTCAGGGAGGCCACAGCGGGGGACAAAGCGGGACACCACGGAACACAGCGGGACACAGCGTGAAACAGCGGTGAACCTGCGGGGACACAGAGGGACACAGCGGCGTACACAGCAGGGGCAAAGCGGGACACAGCGGGGGACACAGCGAGGACAAAGCGGGACACAGCGGTGACACAGCGGGACACAGCTGGGGACACTGCGGGACACAGCGGGACCCAGCGGGGACAAAGCGAGAGACACAGCGGTGGACAGAGCGGGAGACAGAGGCGGACATAGCAAGGACACAGCGGGACACAGCGGGGACACAGAGGTGGCTCAGGGGGGGGCCACAGCGGGGGACAAAGAGGGACACCACGGAACACTGCGGGACACAGCGTGAAACAGCGGTGAACCTGCGGGGACACAGCGGGGGACACAGCGGGACACAGCGGGGACACAGCGGGGACACTGCGGGGACACAGAGGGGACTCAGCAGTGGACATAGTGGGGGACAAAGCAGGACACCACAGGACACAGTGGGACACAGCGGGACACAGCGGGGACACTGCGGGGACACAGCCGGACCCAGCGGGACACAGCGGGGACACAGCAAGAACACAGCGGGGGACACAGCGGGACACAGCGGGACACAGCGAGGGACACAGTGAGTGACACAGCGGGGGACACAGCGGGACACAGTGGGGAACACAGAGAGAGACACAGCAGGACCCAGCGAGACACAGCGTCGATACAGCAGGGACACAGCGGGGTACACAGCTGTTGACACAACGGGACACAGTGGGGGACACAGCGGGACACAGCGGGACACAGCGGTGCACAGCAGGGAAAAATCGGGAGACAGAGTGGGGAACAGATCAGGACACAGTGGGGGACAGAGAGAGGACACAGTGGGGACACAGCGAGACTCAGCCGGGGACACAGCAGGGACAAAGCGGGACACCTCTGTACACTTTGGGACTCAGCGGGACACAGCGGGGGACACAGCGGGATACAGAGGGGGACATAGCGAGGACACAGCGGGACACTGCGGGACACCTTGGGGGACACAGCGAGGACACATTGGGGGACTAAGTGGGGGAAACAGCTGGACACAGCGCGGAACACAGTGAGGACACAGCGGGACACAGCGGGGGACACAGGGAGGACACTGCGGGATTTTGCGGGGGACACAGCGAGGACTCAGTGGGACACAGCAGCGACACAGAGGGTACTCAGCGGGGGACACATTGTGGGACAAAGTGGGACATCTTGGTACACAGTGTTACACAGCGGGACACAGCGGGGACACTGCGTGGACACAGCAGGACAAAGCGGGGGACACAGCGGGCCACAGCGGGTCACAGCGGGGCACACAGCGGGGGACAGTGGGAGACAGACAGTGGCCACAGCGAGACACAGCGGTGACACAGCTGGAC
>NW_012304318.1:0-2948 GCF_000151885.1 Dipodomys ordii
TCATCTTCTTCTTCTTCTTCTTCTTCTTCTTCTGATTCTGCTTCTGCTTCTTCTTCTTCAGCTTCTGCCGCTTCTGCTTCTTCTTCTTCTCCTGCTTGTGCTTCTCCTTCTGCTTCTCCTTCTCCTTCTTCTGCTGCTATTTCTGCTTCTGCTTCTTCTGATTCTCCAACTTCTCCTTCTTCTTCTCCTTCTATTTCTGCTTCTCTTTCTGCTTCTTCATCTCCTTCTGCTTCACCTTCTGCTGCTCCTTCTCCTTCTTCTGTTTCTCCCTCTGCTTCTGTTTCTTATGCTTCTTCTTTTTCTTCTGATTCTGCTTCTCCTGCTTCTCCTTCTTATGCTTCTACTGCTTCTTCTTCTTCTTCTTCTGCTTCTACTTCTCTTCCAGCTTCTGCTTCTCCTGCTTGTTTTTCTGCTTCTTCTGCTGTTTTTTCTACTTCCCCTTCTTCTTCTCTTTTTGCTTCTCCTTCTGCTTCTGCTTCTTCTGATTCTGCTGCCTGAATTTCTGGTTCTACTTCTTCTGCTGCTTCTCCATCAGCTTCTGCTTCTCCTTCTGCTTCTGTTTCTGCTTCTTCTCTTTCGGCTTCTCCTGCTTCTGCTTCTTGTCCTCCTCCTGCTTCTCTTTCTGCTTCTCATTCTGCTTCTGCTTCTCCTTCTGCTTCTGCTTCTCCTCCTTCTCCTTCTCCTACTTCTGCTTCTCTTTCAGCTTCTGCTTCTTCTGCTTCTCCTGCTTCTCCTTCTGCATCTCCTTCTGCTGGTCCTTATGCTTTTTCTTCTGCCTCTGCTTCTCCTTCTCCTTCTTTTGCTTCACCTTTTGCTTCTGCTTCTTCTGCTTTTCCTGCTTCTCCTTCTGCTTCTGCTTCTTCTGCTTTTCCTTCTGCATATTTTTCTGCTTCTGCTTCTCCTTCTCCTTCTTCTGCTTCTCCTTCTTATTCTTCTTCTGCTTCTTCTTCTTCTGCTTTACCTGCTTCTCTTTCTGCTTCTCCTTCTTCTTCCCCTTCTGTTTCTCCTTCTCCGTCTTGTTCTTCTGCTTTTCCTTCTGCTTCTCGTTCTGCTTCTGCTACAACTGCTACTGCTTCTACTTCTTCTGTTTCTTCTGCTTCTCCTTCTGCTTTTGATTCTCTTTCTGCTTCTGCTTCTCCTTCTGCTTCTCCTTCTGCTTCTCCAGATTCTGCTTCTTCTGCTTCTCCTGCTTCTCCTTCTGCCTGAGGTTCTCCTTTTGCTAATTCGGGTTCTTATGCTTCTGCTTCTCCTGCTTCTGCTTCTTCTGCTTCCCCTCCTTCTCTTTCTGCTTCTCCTTCTGTTTCTGCTTCTCCTTCTGCTTCTGCTTCTTGTCCTTCTCCTGTTTGTTCTGCTTATGCTTCTCCTGTTTCTGCATCTCCTGCTCCTCCTTCTGCTGCTCTTTCTGCTTCTCCTGCTGCTTTTCCTTCTCCTGCTCCTTCTACTCCTTCTCTTTCTGCTTCTCCTTCTGTTTCTCCTTCTCCCTCACCTTCTCGTTCTTCTGCTTTTCCTTCTGCTTCTCCTTCTGCTTCTACATGTTCTGCTACTGCCTCTGCTTCTTCTGTTTCTTCTGCTTCTCCTTCTGCTTCTCCTTATGCTTTTGCTTCTCCTTCTCCTTCTGCTTCTCCAGATTCTGCTTCTTCTGCTTCTCCTTCTGCTTCAGGTTCTGATTCTGCTTCTTCGGCTTCTGCTTCTGCTTCTCCTTCTGTTGCTTCTTCTGCTTCTCCTGCTTCTCTTTCTGCTTTTCCTTCTGTTTCTGCTTCTCCTTCTGCTTCTGCTTCTTCTCCTTCTTCTGTTTCTTCTGTTTCTGCTTCTCCTGCTTCTGCTTCTCCTGCTTCTCGTTCTGCTTCTCTTTCTGCTTCTACTTCTCCTTCTTCTGCTTCTCCTTCTGCTTCTCCTTCTGCTTCAATTTCTCCTTCTGCTTCTCATTCTGCTTCTGCGTCTTCTGTTTCTTCTGCTTCTCTTGCTTCTGCTTCTCCTGCTTCTCCTACTTCTCGTGCTGCTTCTCCTTCTGCGTCTCTTTCTGCTTCAGCTTATCCTTTTGCTTCTCCTACTCCTAATCCTTCTCTTTCGCCTTCTCCTTCTTGTTCTTCTGCTTGTCCTGGTGCTTCTGCTTCTGCTTATTCTACTATTTCTGTTTCTTCTGCTTCTGCTTCAGATTGTGCTTCTTCTGTTTCTCCTTCAGCTTCAGATTCTGCTTCTGCTTCTTCGGCTTCTCCTGTTTCTTCTGCTCCTGCTTCTCCTGCTTCTTCTGGTTCTCCTGCTTCTCTTTCTGCTTCTCCTTCTGCTTCTGCTTTTCCTTCTGCTTCTGCTTCTGCTCTTCTCCTTCTTCTGTTACTTTTGCTTCTGTTTCTTCTTCTTCTTCTTCTTCTTCTTCGTTTCTTCGGATTCTACTTCTGCTTCTCCTTCTTCTACTTCTCTTTCTGTTTCTACTTCTGCTTCTTCTGATTCTCCTGCTTATCCTTATGTTCTCCTTCTGTTTCTGTTTCTCTTTCTGCTTCTGCTTCTCCTTCTGCTGCTCCTTCTCCTTCTTCTGCTTCTCCCACTGCTTCTGCTTCTGCTTCTTTTGCTTATTCTATTTCTTCTGCTTCTCCTGCATCTACTGCTTCTCCTTATGCTTCTCCTTTTGCTTCTCCTTATGCTTCTCGATAAGCTTCTCCTTCTTCTTCTTCTTCTTCTTCTTCTTCTTCTTCTTCTTCTTCTTCTTCTTCTTCTTCTTCTTCTTCTTCTTCTTCTTCTTCTTCTTCTTCTTCTTCTCTTTCTTCTGCTTCTCCTGGTTTTTCTGCTTCTACTGCTTCTCTTTTTGCTTCTCATTCTGCTTCTGCTTCTCCTTCTGCTTCTGCTATTGCTTCTGCTGCCCTTCCTTCTCCTTCTCCTTCTCCTACTTCTGTTTCTCCTTCTGCTTCTGCTTCTCCTGCTTCTCCTGCTTCTCCTTCTGCATCTTCTTCTGC
>NW_012304319.1:0-2948 GCF_000151885.1 Dipodomys ordii
CATCTGCTTCTCCTTCTATTTCTCCTTCTCGTTCTTCTGCTATTCCTTCTGCTTCTCTTTCTGGTTCTGCATCTTCAGCTTCTTCTGCTACTGATTCTGCTTCTTCTGTTTCTTCTGCTTCTCCTTCTGCTTCTCCTTCTGCTTTTGCTTCTCTTTCTGCTTCTGCTTCTCCTTCTGGTTCTCCTTCTTCTTCTCCAGATTCTGCTTCTTCTGCTTCTCCTGCTTCTCCTTCTGCTTTAGGTTCTGCTTTTGCTTCTTCGGCTTCTTCTGCTTCTATTTCTTCTTCTCCTTCTGTTTCTACTTCTCTTTCTGCTTCTGCTTTTTCTCCTTCTTCTATTTCTTCTGATTCTGCTTCTCCTGCTTCTGCTTCTCCTGCTTCTCCTTCTGTTTCTCTTTATGCTTCTCCTTCTCCTTCTCCTTCTTCTGCTTCTACTACTGCTTCTGCTTCTCCTTCTGCATCTTCTTCTGTTTCAATTTCTCCTTCTTCTGCTTTTCATTCTGCTTCTGCTTCTCCTGCTTCTGCTTCTTCTGCTTCTGCTGCTTCTCCTTCTCATTCTCCTTCTCTTTCTGCTTTTGCTTATCCTTCTGTTTCTCCTACTCCTAATTCTTCTCTTTCTCCTTCTCCTTCTTCTTCTTCTGCTTCTTTTGCTTCTTCTTCTTCTGCTTCTTCTGCTTTTTCTGTTTCTTCTTCTTCTGCTTCAGCTTCTGCTTCATCTGCTTCTCCTTTTGCTTCTGCTTCTCCGTCTTCTTCTGCTCTTCTCCTTCTTCTGTTTCTTCTGCTTCTCCTTCTCCTGCTTCTTCTTCTTCTGCTTCTCCTACTTCTCCTTCTGCTTCTCCGTCTCATTCTCCTTCTCCTTCAATTTCTCCTTCTTGTGCTTCTCATTCTGCTTCTGCTTCTCCTACTTCTGCTTCTTCTGTTTCTCCTTCTGCTTCTCCTTCTGCTTCTCTTTCTGCTTCTGATTCTCCTTCTGCTCCTCCTACTCCTAATCCTTCTCTTTCTCCTTCTTCTTCTTCTGCTTCTCGTTCTGCTTCTGCTTCTTCTCCTTGTTCTGTTTCTTCTGCTTCTGCTTTTCCAGCTTCTGCTTCTTCTGCTTGTCCTTCTGCTTCAGGTTCTCCTTCTGATTCTTCGGCTTCTTCTGTTTCTTCTGCTTCTGCTTCTCCTGCTACTGCTTCTTCTGCTTCTACTGATTCTCCTTCTGCTTCTGCTTCTCCTTCTGCTCCTTCTCTTTCTTCTGTTTCTTCTTCTTCTGCTTCTCCCACATCTGCTTCATCTGCTTCTCCTGCTTGTCCTTCTCCTTCTTCTCCTTCTCTTTCTCTTTCTGCTTCTGCTTCTTCTGATTCTCCAACTTCTCCTTCTTCTTCTCCTTCTGTTTCTGCTTCTCTATCTCCTTCTGCATCTCCTTCTGCTTCACCTTCTGCTGCTCCTTCTCCTTCTTCTGTTTCTCCCTCTGCTTCTGCTTCTTATGCTTCTTCTTTTTCTTCTGCTTCTGCTTCTCCTGCTTCTGCTTCTTATGCTTCTACTGCTTCTTCTTCTTCTTCTGCTTCTTCTGCTTCTACTTCTCTTCCTGCTTCTGCTTCTCCTGCTTGTTTTTCTCCTTCTTCTGCTGTTTTTTCTACTTCCCATTCTGCTTCTCTTTTTGCTTCTCCTTCTGCTTCTGCTTCTTCTGTTTATGCTGCCTGAATTACTGGTTCTACTTCTTCTGCTGATTCTCCTTCTGCTTCTGCTTCTACTTCTGCTTCTGTTTCTGCTTCTTCTCTTTCGGCTTCTCCTGCTTCTGCTTCTTGTCCTCCTCCTGCTTCTCTTTCTGATTCTCATTCTGCTTCTGCTTCTCCTTTTGCTTCTGCTTCTCCTCCTTCTCCTTCTCCTATTTCTGTTTCTCCTTCAGCTTCTGCTTCTTCTGCTTTTCCTTCTGCATCACCTTCTGCTTGTGCTTGTCCTTATGCTTCTTCTTCTGCCTCTGCTTCTCCTTCTCCTTCTTTTGCTTCTCCTTTTCCTTCTGCTTCTTCTGCTTTTCCTGCCTCTCCTTCTGCTTCTGCTTCTTCTGCTTCTCCTTCTGCATCTTCTTCTGCTTCTGCTTCTCCTTCTCCTTCTTCTGCTTCTCCTTCTGATTCTCCTTCTGCTTCTTCTTCTTCTGCTTTACCTGCTTCTCTTTCTGCTTCTCCTTCTGCTTCTCCTTCTGTTTCTCCTTCTCCTTCTTGTTCTTCTGCTTTTCCTTCTGCTTCTGCTACAACTGCTACTGCTTCTACTTCTTCTGTTTCTTCTGCTTCTCCTTCTGCTTTTGATTCTCTTTCTGCTTCTGCTTCTCCTTCGGATTCTCATTCTGCTTCTCCAGATTCTGATCTTCTGCTTCTCCTGCTTCTCCTTCTGCTTCAGGTTCTGCTTCTGCTTCTTCGGATTCTTATGCTTCTGCTTCTCCTGCTTCTGCTTCTTCTGCTTCCCCTCCTTCTCTTTCTGCTTCTCCTTCTGCTTCTGCTTCTTGTCCTTTTCCTGTTTCTTCTGCTTGTTCTTCTCCTGTTTCTGCATTTCCTGCTTCTCCTTCTGCTGCTCTTTCTGTTTCTCCTGCTGCTTTTCCTTCTACTGCTCCTTCTTCTGCTTCTCTTTCTGCTTCTACTCCTGTTTCTCCTTCTCCTTCTCCTTCTAGTTCTTCTGATTTTCCTTCTGCTTCTCCTTCTGCTTATTCTACTATTTCTGTTTCTTCTGCTTCTGCTTCAGATTGTGCTTCTTCTGTTTCTCCTTCTGCTTCAGATTCTGCTTCTGCTTCTTCGGCTTCTCCTGTTTCTTGTGCTTCTGCTTCTCCTGCTTCTTCAGCTTCTCCTGCTTCTCTTTCTGCTTCTCCTTCTGTTTCTGCTTCTCTTTCTGCTTCTGCTTCTCCTTCTGCTGCTCCTTCTCCTTCTTCTTCTTCTGCTTCTCTCACTGCTTCTGCTTCTGCTTCTTTTGCTTATTCTTT
>NW_012304320.1:0-2948 GCF_000151885.1 Dipodomys ordii
CCATCAATTTTGTTTATTTTTTCAAAGAACCAGCTTTTGTTTGGTTTATTTTGGTTATGGTTTTCTGATTTTCTAATTGGTTAATCTCTGCTCTTAATTTGGTTATCTGGCTCGTCTAGTAGCTTTAGGTCCTATTTTTTCTTGTTTTTCTAGCTGCTTTAGTTGCAACATGAGATTATTTACTTGGTCTGTCTCCATTCTCTTGATGTGGGCACTGAGGGCAATAAATTTGCCCCTCAGGACTGCTTTTGCTGTGTCCCACAGGTTTCTTTGTGAGGTGTTTTCATTTTCATTGAGGTGTAGGAAATTCTTTAATTCTTCTCTGATCTCTTCTGTTACCCAGGCGTTGTTAAGGAGTGTGCTGTTCAATTTCCATGTATTAGAGAAATTTCTGCGGTATGCTTTGTTATTGAGAGCTAGCTTGATTCCGCTGTGGTCAGATAAGATACAGGGGATTATGTCGATCCCTTTGTATTTGCTTAAGTTCCTGGCATGAACTATGATATGGTCTATTTTGGAGAAAGTTCCATGAGCTGCCGAGAAGAATGTGTACTGTGTTGTTTTAGGGTGAAATACTCGGTAGATGTCAGTTAGTTCCGCTTGAAGTATGGCCTCATTTAATTCGGTAGCTTCTTTGCCAATCCTCTGGTTGGTAGACCTGTCCCTTGGTGAGAGTGGCGTGTTAACCCCCCCCCCCCCCCACCTTCGGGCATCCCTGGAGTCCTGCTCCTAATTATCTCTTTAATATCTCTTTATCTTCCAGCCCCTGCTTCCTGACCGGATGGTGATATCTGAAGCACTCAGCGGCAACCAGACAGCCAGAGGGGAACGGGAGCCATCCATGCAGGTGGCATAACCGTCCATCCTCACCCAACCCCCGCAGGCGATTACTCGACCACGACCACGACCTCCGACCCCGCCCCGCACCAAAATCCACAACCCTACCCTCGGAACAAAATAAAACAAATTTGCTTGAATCTCACGCTGCCTTTTGTTTGTAATTGACGCAATAGGCGAAGGGGAGGGATCTCATTTCTGGTGCCTGACGGGGGGGGAAGGGGGAGGGGGCGGGGGAATTGGAGAGGAGAGAAGAGGGGGCAGAGGGCATCTCAGTGTATCTGTGTGTGTGCGTGCGTGCATCTTTGAGGAAACTCAAAGATCGGACGCGACAGAGCATGTATGTAGTCCAGCCGGACCAATTCACCACGTCTCTGTCTCTTGTCTCTCTGTTTTTGTTTCTCTATTTCTCTCTCTGTGTCTCTCTTTGTCTCTGTCTGTCTGTCTCTCTGTCTCTCTCTCTCTCTCTCTCTCTCGTTTGAATTCTCTCTCCCGCCCGCCCGCACTCCCTCCCTCCTTTTCCTCTCGACTTGCCAGTCAATCCTGGGGCTTGAGCTACTGTACTGGCGCTCCAACACACAAGGGTCCCACTCCGAGCCTGCCTGCCTGCCTGCCCCCATACTCCAACGAGGCACATCATCATCCCCACCCCACCCCTTCTCTGAAAAGAAGGCAGTCTCTCTCGGGGCCAGCCAGCCTGGGCCGGTTTTCTCAGTCAGTCAGTGCGTGGTTTGTTTGTTCTTTTTTTTCCCCCATGCATTTCAGGAGAGAAAACTGCAATTCACAAAACCACCACTAGATGGCGCGCGTTCGCCGTCGACAAGGTGGATGGGGCGGCGGGAGGGGCAAAACACGGTTCGGGTCAGTCACTCACTCAGTCAGTCAGTCCTCACCTACCCGGCAGTGGGGAGTGAGAGTTCTGACATACACATACATATAGGTTGTTATGATTCATTATTATCATCATTTGCTTTTCCTCTGTCGTAGCCATGACGACGGGGAGGGGGGAGGGCGGGGTTTCGACCGCCAGCCGACGTGTTGCGGAGGGGGAGGAGGAGGGGGAGGAGTCGCTCGTTCCCTGGATAGATCCGTCTCCCCTCCTCTCCACCATTCTCTACCTCCCAACTCCCCCGGCCCCACCCCGCCTTCGGGCTTCCCTGGAGTCCTGCTCCTAATTATCTCTTTAATAACTCTTTATCTTCCAGCCCCTGCTTCCTGACCGGATGGTGATATCTGAAGCACTCAGCGGCAACCAGACAGCCAGAGGGGAACGCGAGCCATCCATGCAGGTGGCGTAACCGTCCATCCTCACCCCCCCCCGCAGGCGATTACTCGACCACGACCACGACCTCCGACCCCCCCCCCTGCACCAAAATCCACAACCCTACCCTCGGAACAAAATAAAACAAATTTGCTTGAATCTCACGCTGCCTTTTGTTTGTAATTGACGCAATAGGCGAAGGGGAGGGATCTCATTTCTGGTGCCTGACGGGGGGGGAGGGGGGAGGGGTCGGGGGAATTGGAGAGGAGAGAAGAGGGGGCAGAGGGCATCTCAGTGTATCTGTGTGTGTGCGTGCGTGCATCTTTGAGGAAACTCAAAGATCGGACGCGACAGAGCATGTATGTAGTCCAGCCGGACCAATTCACCACGTCTCTGTCTCTTGTCTCTCTGTTTCTGTTTCTCTATTTCTCTCTCTGTGTCTCTCTTTGTCTCTGTCTGTCTGTCTGTCTGTCTGTCTGTCTGTCTCTCTCTCTCTCTCTCTCGTTTGAATTCTCTCTCCCGCCCGCCCGCCCGCCCGCACTCCCTCCCTCCTTTTCCTCTCGACTTGCCAGTCAATCCTGGGGCTTGAGCTACTGTACTGGCGCTCCAACACACAACGGTCCCACTCCGAGCCTGCCTGCCTGCCTGCCTGCCTATGCATGGGCCCCATACTCCAACGAGGCACATCATCATCCCCACCCCACCCCTTCTCTGAAAAGAAGGCAGTCTCTCTCGGGGCCAGCCAGACTGGGCCGGTTTTCTCAGTCAGTCAGTGCGTGGTTTGTTTGTTCTTTTTTTTCCCCCATGCATTTCATGAGAGAAAACTGCAATTCACAAAACCACCACTAGA
>NW_012304321.1:0-2948 GCF_000151885.1 Dipodomys ordii
CATGTTTCCCGCTGTGTCCCAATGTGTCCTCGCTGTGTCCCCCGCTGTGTCCCGCAGTGTCTCCCCTGTGTCCCCCGCTGTGTCCCGCTGTGCCCCGCTGTGTCCCCTGCTATGTACCCTGCTGTGTCCCACTGTGTCCCCCGCTGTGTCCCGCTGTGTCCCCTGCTGTGTCCCGCTGTGTCTACTGCTGTGTTCCTGCTGTGTCCAGCTGTGTCCCGCTGTGTCACCCTGTGTCCTCACTGTGTCCCACGCTGTGTTCTGCTGAGTACTTGCTGTGTCCCCCTATGTGTCCCGTTGTGTCCCCAGCCGTGTACCCCGCTGTGGCCCACTCTGACCCCGCTGTATCGACGCTGTGTCCCGCTGGGTCCCGCTGTGTCCTCGCTATGTCCACCGCTGTGTCCCGCTGTGTCCCCGCTGTGTCCCGCTTTTTCCCCCGCTGTGTCCCGCTGTGTCCTCGCTGTGTCCCCCGCTGTGTCCCGATGTGTCCCCCGCTGTGTCCTGATGTGTCCCGCTTTGTCCCGCTGTGTCCCTGATGTGACCCTCAGTGTCCCGGTGTGTCCCCGCTGTGGCCCCACTGTGTCTGGCTGTGTATACCCCGCTTTGTCCAGCTTTGTCCCCGCTGGGTCCCGCTGTGTCCTCGCTGTGATCCCTGTTGTGTCCCGCTCTGTCCCCTGCTGTGTCCCCCGCTGTGTCCTGCTGTGTCCCATGCTGTGTCCCGTTTAGTCCCGCTGTGTCCCTCGCTGTGTCCCTGCTGTGTCCCCGCTGTGTCCCGCTGTGTCCCGCTGTGTCCTGTTGTGTCCCACTGTGACCCTGCTGAGTCCCCCTATGTCCCACTGTGTCCCGCTGTGTCGTCGCTCTGTCCCCCGCTGTGTCCCCCGCTGTGTCCCGCTGTGTCCCGCTTTGTCCCGCTGTATCCCGCTGTGTCCCCGCTGTGTGCCCGCTCTGTCCCACTGTGTCACACTGTGTCCCGTGTTGTCCCGCTTTGACCCCCGCTGTGACCTCGCAGCGTTTCCCGCTGTGTCCCGCTGTGTCCTCGCTGTGTACCCCTCTGTGTCCCCCGCTGTGTCCCCTCTATGTCCCCTGCTGTCCCCCGCTGTGTCCCCCGCTGTGTCTCGCTGTGTCGCCCACTGTGTCCCGCTGTGCCCCTGCAGTGTCCCCGCTGTGTCCCACTGTGTCACACTGTGTCCCGTGTTGTCCCGCTTTGACCCCCGCTGTGACCTCGCAGCGTTTCCCGCTGTGTCCCGCTGTGTCCTCACTGTGTTCCCCGCTGTGTCCCGCTGTGTCCCCCGTTGTGTCCATCGCTGTGTCCTCGCTGTGTCCCCCGCTGTGTCCCGCTATGTCCTCGCTGGGTCCCCCGCTGTGTCCCGCTGTGTCCCCCGCTGTGTCCCGCTGTGTCCGACTGAGTCCCGCTCTGTCCCCGCTGTGTCCCGCTGTGTCCCTGCTGTGTCGCTGCTGTGTCCCACGCTGTGTCCCGCTGTGTCCCCCCTGTGTCCCGCTGTGTCCCGCTGTGTCCCCACTGTGTCCCGCTGTGTCCCGCTGTGTCCCTGCTGTGACCCTCTCTGTCCCCGCTGTATTGACGCTGTGTTCCGGTGTGTCCCGCTGTGTCCGCGCTGTGTTTCCGGCTGTGTCCCGCTGTGTACCCCTCTGTGTCCCCTGCTGTGTCCCGCTGTGTCCCCTCTCTGTCCCCTGCTGTCCCCCGCTGTGTCCCCCGCTGTGTCTCACTGTGTCGCCCGCTTTGTCCCGCTGTGCCACTGCAGTGTCCCCGCTGTGTCCCACTCTGTCACACTGTGTCCCGTGTTGTCCCGTTTTGTCCCCCACTGTGACCTCGCAGTGTTTCCCGCTGTGTCCCGCTGTGTCCTCGCTGTGTTCCCCGCTGTGTCCCGCTGTGTCCCCCGTTGTGTCCCCCGCTGTGTCCCGCTGTGTCCTCGCTGGGTCCCACGCTGGGTCCCGCTGGGTCCCCCGCTGTGTCCCGCTGTGTCCGAATGTGTCCCCGCTGTGTCCCGCTGTGTCCCCGCTGTGTCCCGCTGTGTACCGCTGTGTACCCCGCTGTGTCCAGCTGTGTCCTTTTGTGTCATGCTGTTTCCCCGCTGTGTCCCTGCTGTGTCCCTCTGTGTACCCCGCTGTGTCCAACTTTGTCCCCGCTGTGTCTCGCTGTGTCCCACGCTCTGTCCCACACTGTGTCCTGAAGTGTCCCACAATGTGTCCCGCAGTGTCCCCCGCTGTGTCCCACTGTGTCCCCCGCTGAGTCCCCGCTGTGTCACCGCTGTGTCCCGCTGTTTCCTCGCTGTGTCCCCTGCTGTTTCCCTCTCTGTTCCTCGCTGTGTCTCACGCTTTGTCCCTGCTGTGTCCCACTGTGTCCCGCTGTGTCCCGCTGTGCCCCCACTGTGTCCCGTTGTGTCCACAGTGTGTACCACTCTGTGTAACGCTGCCTCCCCGCTGTATCGACGCTGTGTCCCGTTGTGTCCCGCTGTGTCCTCGCTGTGTTCCCCTCTGTGTCCCGCTGTGTCCCCCGCTGTGTCCTCGCTGTGTCCCCTGTTGTGTCCCGCTGTGACCTCACTGGGTAGCCCACTGTGTCCCGCTGTGTCCCCTGCTGTCCTCCGCTGTTTCCCGCTGTGTCCCGCTGTGTCCCCCGCTTTATCTTGCTGTGTCCCGCAGTGTCCCCGCTGTGTCCCGCTGTGTAACACTGTGTCCCGTGGTGTCCCACTTTGTCCCACGCTGTGTCTCCATCTGCGTCCCCTCTGTTTCGCCGCTGTGTCCCCTCTCTGTCCTCGGCTGTCCCCCGCTGTGTCCCCCGCTGTGTCCCCCGCTGTGACCCGCTGTGTCCCGCTGTGTCCCCCGCTGTGTCCCCACTGTGTGCCCCCTGTGTCCCACTGTGTACCCCGCTGTGTCCAGCTGTGTTCCCGCTGTGTCCCGCTGTGACCCGCTGTGTTCCCAGCTGTGTCCCGCTG